>NW_026929139.1:0-36619 GCF_032062105.1 Saccostrea cuccullata | reverse complement strand
TTTTTTTATAGACGGATCAGTTTGCCAGAGGCATTTTTAACAGCAGACATAATCCTTAGTACGCTACAGAATATTGCAGAGGGGATAGTGGTATATCCAAAGGTAGTATGACAATAAAAACAGTTGTCAATAGAATATTACAGAGGTAAAAAAAATATATCCAGACATAAAAATAACACGATACCCAGTATTTTATGGAACAAAGGGGGAAGAAATATTTTTTGATGTAAAATGTAATGCAATATCTAGTATTTTATGGAATTTTAAAGGGAATAAAATTGTATCTGTAGAATATTATTTATTAGTTAGAGGACTTATCATATGGTTCTCAATTTTTTAGGATTTAATGCATATACCTTCCTCATGACTACCCTTTATAAATTTTCTGTTTGCATTGCTGATAAACTGCAGTAATAAAGAAAGTAATTTGCTGGATTTGAAGTCCCTTATAAAGGATTTTTTTAAAATTGTTTCTGCACTATTTTATTGCAATGTATTTATTTTCCCCTTTAAAACTAAGGCAAAAAACATTTATTTCTTGGTTCTCAGGCCCTCCCTCATCTCTTCCAAGGGTGCCTCATTGACCCTTTTTATTGCTAAATCAATAAAATATAAACACCAAATCACCTCCCTCATCATTTTATGAGGTTTTATACAATGTAAAAAGCTGCCTCATCATGTTTTGGGGGCAATAAAAAAGGAAAAAAAAATGCTTCCCTCCCTCATCATATTTCTTGAAAAAAGGCCTGAGAACCAAGTAATTAACTTTGTATGGCCTTACAAACTGTTATTTCCAGGTCATTGAGAGAAGAGTCAACCAGGAGTTACCTTTCATGGCTACAGAGAACATCATCATGGCGATGGTTAAAGCCGGAAGAAACAGACAGGTAGACATTGTTATTGAGTCGGCTCGCGAAGCGAGATGAATCATTGTCGTTAGCGGAATATCAAGGCGGATTCACCAAATCACTACATTCTTTGTGTATTCCTACATTGGTTGCAAACAAATCCAGTGAATTAAAACCTTGAAGTCGTAAAAAAAATAATTTTTTGAGTGAGTTGAATTTCGGATTTTGTTGAAATATTGTTAACAATTCTATATTTAAGTATTTTTAGCTCACCTTAGCTTAATTCGGATTTGTTAAGATCATGACCCCCAGGGGTAGGGTGGGGAAACATGGGGCAATCAAAGTTTAACATAGGAATATATAACAGGAAAAAAATCTGCTGATGAAGAACAGCAGAGCCAGGTCAGCATTGTAACCCAATGGCCTCTTGTTAAATACATGCCTTCAAGTTGGGAAATTCTTTCTTGCTGGAAAGAAAAGAATGCTTGAATACCTGGCTGATATTATAACTGTGCAACAGTTTTTAACATAACATTTTCATGATATTCAAGAAGTTTTTAAATCAGGAATTACATGCGTAATTACAATTTTTTTAGTAGGCTAGTGAATAATACAATGGATGATTGCTTACATGTTTGAAAAACAAGTATTCAAAGATCTATAAATTTTGAAATTTTAGAGACACCTTATTTTTGGCAAGAAAATTTTTTGGCATTTATAAGCCAATTAAAATTTTCACAGATTCTGCCAGTGTTGTTTATAATTTTTAATAAGAAATATTTAAAGGAAAATAATTTTTTTTGGCACAAATAGATTGCCTCACGTACTAACGCCACAAGACAGTTCTTGCAAATAAATATAATATTTAAATAGCATCTTATTTTTCTCTCTGAAAGTCATTACAACCAAAATCATCTTTGAAACGTGTTTTTGTAATTACTGTATCAAATTATATGTGGGAGAATTTTATAAAACTTTCTTCCCTTTCAGGAATGTCATGAACAGATCCGTGTTTTGTCTCAGGAGGCGGGGCGTGTTGTAAAACAAGAAGGTGGTGATAATGACCTCACGGAACGGATCAGGAAATCCGACTATTTTAAGCCAATCCATGGAGAACTGGATTCTCTTCTGGATCCAAAAACCTTCACAGGACGAGCTCCAGCTCAGGTGGGTTTGAGACACTGTGTATCTTAAACTAGTACTGTGGTGACTAGTACTGATTATATCAGGTCAATAGATCAAGACAGGTGGGTTTTAAGATGAAGTCCGGTGGGTTTTGAGATGAAGTCCGGTGGGTTTTGAGATGAAGTCAGGTGGGTTTTGAGATGCTGTGGTATCTAAGACTAGTACCTGTTATACCAGGACAATAGATCAGTCTGTCACGGATTGGTTCATTCTTGTTGCTGATGTTATTAATTTCTTAACCACTTTATTCTTAGCCACTTTATTCACTCGTCCATGGCACTTGATCCCACCTCTGATGTTTTGGAAGTCTGTGTTTGCTATGCTCCTATTTTATATTGTTTTATAGACTTTTGATTTTGAATACTGTTTGATATCTCCCTATATTCCATATGAGAATCTAGGTCACCATTTGAGAGACGTTAATTATGTAGCAATGAGAATGCCACCCCTTACTGGAATACCAAACAGAGAAAAGTACTTATAGCCCTAATGTAACAAAGTGCAGTACTATTAAGGACAGGTGATCCAAGCAAAAACAAATAGATAGCTGGATTGGTATATATTTTTGGGCCTTTTTGTTTCAAATGATGTAAATAAATAAAGTTAAAAAATGTTAAGATATTGTAAACCACTAAAACCAGCTTATTGATGATCAAATTTCTACTTTCTGCAACCATTCTTATTAACTCTTTACAACTTACTGAACTGTGACGCAACATACACTTAATGTACACGTCCTGGAAATATATTACATTTTCCCCGTAAGCACTTTTTAGAGAGGTACAAGTTTCTCTAAAATTATGCGTAAATAATAAATTTAAGATTAAATTTACTTTTGAAAGTGCATGAAATGTGCCTGATTGAAGGGAAACGGTATATGCATGATTTTGCATTAGAAATAGGAAATGGTATATATGCATTAAAATGCTTGACTGCGGGGAAGGAGGTTAATCTGTAGTACTACAATTTTGTTTTATCACTTCAATCCTGTTATTGTGAAACTTTGAATGAAAAATTAAAAACTACGCAGTAAAACTTGTTTATTTTACTCATATAAGCATGACTCGTGTAATTTTCATTTTCTTTAACAAAGGTTTTTATCATCTAACCTTAAGGATGCTAAGGGGAAAAAAATTAACCATTAGATGAATTTTTTTTTGTAGATATATTGAGAATTTATTTGGCACATTTATTAGATAAGAAATTATTGCAGCAACAAATGTATAACAAATCCCCTATGCTGTTCAAATGTTTTATATATTTGATTTTTTAACAGGTATATTCATTTTTAATCTTCTTATTTTGCAGGTAACAAAGTTCATAGAAATGGAGGTAGAACCAAACCTGAAGAAATACGCAGAGAAACTTAAGGCAGGAGGAAAAGTGGAACTCAATGTCTGATTTGTTATTGTTAGATAAAATGGACACTGAAGAGTTCTGTCAAGGGAAACTACTCCTGCTCAAAAAAAAAAAAAGAACTAAGATGGGGGCAAGTAGTGTGTGTCAAATCTGCATCAAATGAGGATGTGAAAAGTGGGATTTTTGTTGATGCTTATACGATGATGATTGGCAAAAATATGGTGCCATTTTTTTGTACTCTGTGCATTTCTGTGCTTCTTAATTTGGAAATCAATCAAAATAAAAAAAAAATTGTAAAATTCTGCCTAGAGAATATTGATATTCTGAAAATAAAAAATTTAAAAAAATTATTTTGGCACATTATATGTTGAATTTGAATTATGATATCTTTACTTCCTCAAGAAAATAAAGATTTTATGCATGGTTTACATTGTCATGCATTCTATATTACGAGAAACAATCAGAAAATTCTGCAAGTATATCTAAAAAAATAATAAAAACAATATATTTACGTAAAAATTTAAACTAGTTTAATCCTTCAAAATAACCCCCTTTTACATTTACACACTTTTTCAATCTGCAAACCGCCCTGAGGTAGTCTTCCCTTTAATTACCGTCTAAGCTCTGATAGACAGCACTACCAACTGCACTGCACGAAGTATAGCTATGTCCAGATAACATTTGTTTCAGTCTAGGAAATAGGAAAAAGTCACAAGGACTTAGGTCGGGAGAATACGGGGAATGTGGGAGCTGAACAACCTTTTCATCCTTCAAAAAACTGAACTGCTTTACTCTTATGAGCTGGAGCATTGTCATGAATGAGTTTTATGTTCTTCAAACCTGCCTTTGGTCTTTTCATATACTTTCTTAATTTTTTTCAGTACATTATTTTTGTAAAATTTTCCAGAGATACCTCTACCTCGCGGAGTTGGAATTTGCACAACTGGGCCACTAGAAGTAAAGAAAATAGCATACAGAATCTTCTTAGCACTCGGAAACCTGTTTGCAATGACAGGACGCTCGTTATTCTTTCTTAACCACATTATATTGTTAAATTTTTTTGCGGCTCAAAAAAGTAAATCCAAATTTCATCATCTGTTATCAAGTCAGCAAATTCTCTCCTGTCACAGTTTTTAGCTCTACTGGTCAGAAACCAGAAGAGCTTATGCGATAGTAAGGTGTCTGTCTAGCTGTCCGTGTGTCTAGCTGTCTGTCTGTAAATTTTTTTAAAACGCTATGAACAGTGTGCCATGGTTACTAAAAATAGAATTTTCTTTGAAATTCCTTTAAAACGCTACTCCTTCTACAGTTTTGGTTTGATTTCAGAATTACTTGGCACACAAGTGGGTACACTAAGATACATAAAATGGTGCATCGGTTTTTGATTTAGATGAACAGTGTTGCCATGGTTACTAAAATTAGAAATGTCTGTGAAATTCCTTTAAAACACTATACCTTCTACAGTTTAGGTCTGATGGCACTAGCTTTTTTTCTCATCGTTTGTTATAAGTACAAACCAGTAGAGCTACAGTCTCCACAGAGACTTCTGGTTATAGATTTTTTACAGTTTTCTAGCAAATTTCAAATGCGTTGTCTTTTGTTCTGGTGTCAAGAGAAGTGGTATCCATCGTGCAAATACTTTACGTAGGTTGAGGTGCTTGGTTTGATCTCACTTTTCTTCAATGGATGATAAGCTCAGTTTTAAAGATACCATACAAAAGCGTCATCAAACTTCATAGGCTGATACATACTGATGAGAACTATTCAACTGTATTAATATTTTTTTACCTTGACCTTTCCTTTGATCTTGACCTCACTTTTCTTAAGTGTGATTAGCTCAGTTTTAAAGATACCATTCAAAGATATTTTTTTATCAAACTTCATATGCTGATACATACTGATGAGAGCTATTCAACTGCATCAACATTTTACCTTGACCTTTCCTTTGACCTTGACCTCACTTGATAAAGAAGGAGGGCGCTTTTGATTGGCATTCGGCAGGAATCTGGGCGTAATTGAAAAGTGAAAATTTTATCGACATGTCACATGAAATTTTAACTTTTTTTTATTTATCGGGTTCCTGTGCAACTGAAAAGGAAAATATTTTCCCGAAATTGAGCTTTGATTTGCTAAAATATAACTTGAAAATAGGCTAGATAAGACATTTTGTACAAAATGATAAATTTTTAAACAAGTTTTTCTCATTTTTGTCTATCTCTGGGTGTTCTCTACATGATTTTGTAACGGTTTTTGGGTGTGTTTTAATTCAAAGAAACGAATACACTTTTTAAAAATGGAGAGAAAACCCAGAGACCACAAAAACTGAACTTTCCCCCAAAAAATCTTAATTTGTGAATGTGGTGCTTTTTTGTCCTTTTAAAATCATCAGTGTTTGTGTAGCTGTGTTAGCTCAGTGAGTTGGGCTGGCTGTTCAGTGCACTCGAGAAAAATTTTTTGGTTCGAGCCTTGCATGGGGCGTTAATTTTTTTTTTTTTTTCATGCAAACAACCATTTATTAGGGCCCCGCAAGGATTTGCGGGTGCCCTATAGTAATCACTCTGTCCGTCCGTCCGTCTGTCTGTCTGTCCGTCTGTCACTCTTCCGTCCACAAATTTTCTGTTTTTTTTCTAATAACTTTTTTTATGGTTGCCCAATCAAGTTTAAATTTGGTATGGTAGTTTAATAGGCAGAAAGACATATTTTGATGCTAAGTTTGATTCTGTATGTCTTCTAGTTTGGAGCTGGGGTGGTGGGGTAGATTTCTAAACTATGCATAAGAATGAACGGGCAACTTTTTTTATGGTTGCCCAATTAAGATCAAATTTGGTACGGTAGTTCAGTAGGCAAAAATACATATTTTGATGCTAAGTTTGGTTCTCTATGTCCCTTGGTTTGGAGCTGGGGTGGTGGGGTAGATTCCTTAACTTTATATAAGAATGCATTGGCAAAGAGAGATAACTGCTGAAGATGTTCCCATTCAGTAAACTGAATGCTACTAGGAGTCCCATGAGATTAATTAGCTTTCCTCCTGAAGAAATTCCAGAGCATTATCTTTATCTGTCACTTTGAGATTAATTACCACCTCTGTCTGCAAATGAAGTTTGTTTTGAAGTTAAATCAATTTGGAATTCTATGAAATACTCTGATATGTGGATTTAAATATAAATTTTTATTATTTATTTTTGTTTGATAGTTATGATTTCATTGAATCCTAAAAAAAGAAATAGATTAAAGAAGATTTTTTGATTTACCAGGGTACTTTTTTTTCACTTTTTTCCTTTTTTTTTAAATATATTAATTCAAGAATGTTTTTAATTTTTAATGTAGTTGTATAAAAACTCCGTTCTATCATTAATACTGAAAAAAGTCCTTATTGTAACTTTAGAAGAAAATGATGAGAGAGGTACAATTAATCCCTTGGGATTAATTATCTAGCCTGCTGCAGAAAATTTAGTAGGCTTCTCTTTATCTGTCACTTTAAGATTAATGAAAACCTTTGTCTGCAACTGCTGTTTGTTTGAAGTTAAGGTCAAGCCTTCATGATATTTGCATTCATTGAAGGCTGGCATTTTATATAACACAAGATTCATAATTGTTTAAATATAAATTCAATGTTAAGTTGTTCTTTACTGCCTAATGTAAATACAAGAATATTATTTTCAGGTTTTTGAATATTCAGGAATTATGTTGAAATTTTAAGAATACAGTTGCTGTTGCTTTTTCTTTGTACATTTATTAATCATTCTGTAAGCTGCACCCTTTTAATTCTACCCCATGGCGGGGCCCTTGCTGACTGGTCAGTTTTCTAGTTTTGTTAGTTTCGTTGTATGTACTGATGTATTAAAATTTTGAATTAGATAAATTTTGATTCATTTTGGTTCTGGAACGAAATCAATTCCAATCTTCTATTTTTAATGTACATACACGTATCATGCACCTATGCATTAGATATTTAGGTATTTATTTTTTGTGAAACATTACTGTTATAATACTCCCTAGGAAAAACGGACATAAATGTTAAAATCTCACAGTCTTTCAAGCTAAATGAAAAAACCCATGGACGTGTTTGTAAATTAAATCTGACCAGCTATATGTTCAGCCAACCAAATCAACCACATTTAAACCATAAATGTTTCGTACGAATGATTCCTGCAGATCACACGCCAAATGCGCCCATCTTCTTTGTGTCAAACTTCATATGCTGATACATACGGATGTAAGCAATTTATCTGCATCAATATTTTTGACCTTGACCTTTCATTGACCTTGACCTCACTTTTATCAATTTGTGATTAAGTCAGTTTTAAAGAAACCATTTATATTTTTTCGACTACATATGCTGACACATACTGATGAGAGCTTTTCAACTGCATCAACATTTGTTTTACTTTGACCTTACCTTTGACCTTGACCTCACTTTTCTTAAATTAGTTTAAACTTTATATGCCGATACTGATGTAAGCAATTCAACAGCATCACTATTCAAGATATTCTGAAATTTCATACACAGATTCGAATTTTCATGTTGCATTACTGTTAAAACCTCGGTAGGGCATTCATGTCCTATGGACATATTTCTAGTTTTTATTATTTCACCTTGGGGGAAGTCGAGATGAGCTTATGCTATACCCCTGGCTTTGGTGTCAGCGTCCTGATTAAAGTTTGAGGAGTAGGTTCATTCCCAAGTAACTACATGTATATTTAGCCTACCTGATGCATCCAAGAATGGACACTACCAGACATGCTTGGGATGCTGGATCTGACCTACATTTTCTAGATGACTGACCAGATTAATTTTTTGGAGCAGGTTCATTCCTAAGTAACTATAAGCTCTGCACGGTCCAAACTTGCATGGATGATGCATCTAGGGATGGACACTACCAGACTTGATTTGGATGCTGGATCTGACCTACACTTTCCAGATGAGTGACCAGTTTAAAGGTTTTGGAGTAGGTTTATTCCCAAGTAACTGTCAGCCCTACTTGGATCAAATTTTCATGCATCTAGGGATTGATACTACCAGACACGCTTCGATTGCTGGATCTGACTTACATTTTCCATGCAGATGAGTGACCAGGTTAAAGTTTTTGGAGCAGGTCCATTCCCAAGTAACTATACGTGCTACCAGGATCAAACTTGCATTGATGATACAACCTAGAGTAGTGTAAATTCTAATACCTTATAATCATGACAGGGGAGGGGGAACGGGCCAGAATATGTAAAATATCAAGAGGGGAAATCTGGTAAAGAAATGCATCACCAAAGTTACTCAGGTGAGCCATGTGGCCCATGGGCCTCTTGTTTCTCATACATTTCAATGTAAAACATGCATCCATATTATGGCCCCTTTCTGCCCCTGGGGGTCATGATTTGAACAATTTATATTTTACACTACCCCAGGATGCTTCCACATAAGTTTCAGCTTTTCTGGTCCAGTGGTTTTTGGGAAGATTTTTTTTTAATTTCCTATATACATAATATTTCAATGTAAAACTTGGGCGGTCTAATTGTCAATTAAGGCCTATTTTCTTTTCTTGGGATGGACAACATCACCAGCAGCAAGCTGAATCATCTTAGCTCCATTGACTGCCTGCTCCTTCTAAATTAATTGAACATGAAAGTTCCTATGGTCAGAACAGAATTTTTGTTTTCTGTGGATTTTAGGATAAGATACAAATTATGGAATTATATCTGTTGGATGTTAAGCTTGGATTGTAAACCTTCTGCTTATAGGTAGATAATAAAAAAAAAACATATGTTTAGAGAGGCTTTAATATGAAGCCAGAGTCACAGGTGCTCGTGGACAGGATTATCCCTACCCCCCACCCTCCCCATTTCAATAATAAAAAAAATCCGATTTTTTTTTCTTCGTTTCTAATCTCTGACAATTTAATCTATATATTTCTATTTGAAAATCACAGAAATATATCAATTATATGCATGCGCAATTTCTATTCACAGTTGTTTCACGTATATATAGAGTTTAAAGTGTATTTTAAACCTCAGTCACTCAATTGCAATGTTAATATAAGAAAATTCTTATATATATGCGTGAAACGACTGTGAATAGAAATTGCATATGATTGATTTATTTCTGTGCTTTTCAAATAGAATAGAAACATATAGATTCAATAAATTTGTCAGAGATTAGAAATGAAGAATAAAAAAATAATCAGAATTTTTTTTATATTGAAAGGACGGGGGGGGGGGGGGGGGGTAGTGATAATCCTGTCCACGAGCACCTGTGGCCTGAGTCAATAGATTGAAATCTAAATCATTTATCAGTTGATGGCGAGCTTAAAAAGGTTCAGACTGCAGTTATTTACTGAAGAAGATTATTCTTAATATATATCTGTATATCATATATATATAATTATTATTTATTTTATTTCATCATGTTCATTATCATTTATTATATTATTTAATAAAATATACATCTACTACATATACATTACAGTCAAATTAAGTTTGGGGTTAATAATTTTTTATACCATTCTTTTAAACATTCATATGCATGACCAGCGCTAAGTAAAAAATACATGTGTATATATCGGGATCGAAATACAAAAATACTGTCATAAGACATTTCCAAAGGTCAAGACCAAAAAGACGCAGGCGTCGAAAAGAGTATGGCCTAGGCCTATATTAATATTATTATAAGCTTGTAAAGTCACAGTTGAAAGCAGTATTCTTGGGAGGAACAAGTGTGAAATAATTGGTAATCAAAGTCATATATCTCCTAGACATAACCCAGTGTTTACGCCAGAGTATATATTGTAAGTTGTCAACAAGGAAGTACATTATGGCTATAAATTGCTCTTGCCACAGGGACTTGCTCCCGGCGTGTAATAATTATTCATTAAAAAATCATATACCGTAATAATAAAACTACACAAGGGAGGACGCCATTTTGGACCCCTTCCTCGCTTCAACCCAGTGTGCGAAATTAACCAGGAGAATGAGATAGCCCACGGGGCTATCTCATTTTAAAGTGGGATAGACCTTGGAGAAATGGGACTGTCCGCAAAATCTCGCACCTAAAAACGTAAACACGAAAAAATGCACTCGTTTTTATATTCATATTTATTTGTACATTTTCATTCATATATACAGGCATATATTTCTAATTGTATTCATTTTATTAATGAAGTATATGTATCTGTTACATTCTCATTATTACCTTGTCAAAATAAAGTATAAAATCAGTGTCCGTGCTTCACGAAAATATGTGCCGTGGTTATTTTCAGTTCGTTGTATACATATGAACTTTATTCTGCGACAAGTTTAATATGTTTGTGAAGGACACAAACTGTTAAATGATCTTTGTTGCCTTCCCTTTTTTGACTTTTTAAAGTTCACTCCGTGTTTAATGTCACGCTTCCATCTAGTAACCAGTGGCCAGAATTTCCTATGACAGATGTGCAACATGAAGCGAGCATTGGATAAAAGTAGTACACGATCATCGTTCATTTGTTGATACGCAATGTTCTGAATTTTTAGATTTAATAATAATAATTTTAACACAAAATATAAAGCTATGTCTCAAAATTATTTTATTTTAAACTACATGTTTGATTTTTAGCTCACCTGAGCCGAAGGCTCAAGTGAGCTTTTCTCATCACATTTTGTCCGTCGTCCGTCCGTCTGTCCAGCCGTCTGTCCGTCCGTCCGTCCGTCTGTAAACTTTTCACATTTTCGACTTCTTCTCAAGAACCAATGGGCCAATTTTAACCAAACTTGGTACAAAGCATCCTTGGGTGAAGGGGAGTTTAAATTGTTAAAATAAAGGGCCAAGTCCCCTTACAAGGGGAGATAATCAAGAAAAGGCAAAAATAGGGTGGGGTCACTAAAAAATCTTCTTCTCAAGAACCACTGGGCCAGGAAAGCTGAAACTTATGTGGGAGCATCCTTGGGTAGTGTAGAAATTAAATTGTAAAAATCATGACCCCCGGGGGTAGGGCGGGGCCACAATAGGAAATCTATTTTTACATAGAAATATATAGAACAAATCTTTAAAAATCTTCTTCTCAAGAACCACTGGGCCAGGAAAGCTGAAACTTATGTGGAAGCATCCTTGGGTAGTGTAGATATTAAATTGTTAAAATCATGACCCCCGAGGGTAGGGCGGGGCCACAATAGGGAATCCAGTTTTACATAGAAATATATAGAACAAATCTTTAAAAATCTTCTTCTTAGAAACCACTGGGCCAGGGAAGCTGAAACTTATGTGGAAGCATCATTGGGTAGTGTAGATATTAAATTGTAAAAATCATGACCCCCAGGGGTAGGGCGGGGCCACAATAAGGAATCCAAGTTTTACATAGAAATATATAAAACAAATCTTTAAAAATCTTCTTATCAAGAACCACTGGGCCAGGAAAGCTGAAACTTATGTGGGAGCATCCTTGGGTAGTGTAGATATTAAATTAAAAAAATAGTGACCCCCTTGGGAAGGGTGGGGCCACAATGGGGAATTCCAAGTCTTATATAGAGATATAAATAGAACAAATCTTTAAAAATCTTCTTCTCAAGAACCACTGGGCCAAGAAAGCTGAAGTTTATGTGGAAGCATCCTTTGGTAGTGGAGCTATTTTAATATATATCCAAATTTTGAAAGAACAAAAGAAGTACTACAGATTGATATTTCTAATTTCATTTTAAAAAATTACCAAGTTGGTAGCAATTTATAATTTATTTTCGTTTTACAAGATTCTTGTAATTTAGACGATAAGGCCAAAATAAAAAATACTCTTGTTTCCTGTCACCCGACCTACCCTACATTTTACCCTCCGACCCTAAATTACATTTTCATTTTTTGGGTGACTATTTTCCTAAAATTTTAAAATCGACCAACAATATTTACGGAATTGATACATCACAAGTGTACAGGATACCTTTACTTTATAAATCTTCATTACCAAAAGGAATTTAATGAAATGAAATTTAATGAAATGGATATAATTTCTGCGCTTTTTATTTTTTGCGAATTAAAAATGGTCACAAAAATGCGAAAAATAGATCATCGCGAAAAAAATGGATATACGGTATGGCATGAAATACAATTTCGAATATATACATTTTTTTTCACTTTAACATAGAATTCCTGCAATTTCAATTTTTTTCCCCAAAAGCTAAAAAAACTTAAGGTAGTGGAGCAAAAATATTGGGTAGGTTGGGTAGCACTGTAGCAGTTCCAATTAAGTAGAGATGCACGACAACTCAAGACGGAATTTACTGAAAGTCCATATTTTAAACATATATGTCATGAAATACAATTCAAATATATTTTTTTTTCACTTTAACATAGAATTCCTGCAATTTCAATTTTTTCCCCAAAAGTTAAAAAAAAAAAATGGGTAGGTTGGGTAGCAGGAAACAAGACTATTTTTTCTTTTGGCCTTGTAGTGTTTCACAAGCTCATGGCTTCATTATTTATATATAGGTTAATTGTCTCAATTTATTTTGACAGATTTCCCAGAATCCTACTATCCAATTGTCTAGAAGAGGAAAGAATCATCTCCTTACAGGTTTCTTTTTAAATCTCTCACAAGGGTACATGTATATTTATTGACCCTTGTCAATTGTAAACATTAATTTACATTGTACTTGTATTCATATACATATATACTTCAAGTTTTGTATGCATGTATGTATAAACATATCTTTAGAAAGCATTATTTGAACTTAAACACTTCTGGTTTTTTACAAGCTAAGGGACTCATTATTTATATATATTTAGGTTACATGTAATAGTCTTAATTTATTTTGACAGATTCCCCAGTGTGCACTATATCCAACCATTGTCAGGGAAAGGGAAGCATCATCTCCTTACAGGTTTTTATATCTCTTTTAACTAAAAAATATTAAAAGTTTTTAGTTGAATGTAAAAGATAGATATATTTCACAAGTGGGAAGAACTTTTTTTTTATATTTTTCATGAATGTGAAGTATGAGGGGAAAAAAAGAAAAAAAATTATCTCAATATCAGGAGTAAAATGAACTCAATATGCAACTACAAAATATTGAACTTTTCTGCTCATAACATTTTTAGCTAACCTGATTTTAAGTGAGATTTTCTGATCACATTTTGTATTCTGTCTGTCTATAATTTTACATATTGTAGCTCACCTGAGCATGAACTTTTCTGATAATAGTCTGTATGCTCTCTGTCTGCCTTTCTGTAAACTTGACACATTTCATCTCACCTGAGCTTAAAACTCTGTGAGTTCTAATCATATTTTGTCTGTTATCCATCCGTCCGTCTACTGTCCGTCTGTAAACTTTTACATTTTCAACTTCTCAAGAACCGCTGGGCCAAGGGGAGATAATCAAAAAGAGACAAAGATAGGCTCGGGTCATTAAAAATCTTCTCATGAACCACTGGGCCAGAAAAGTTGAAACTTATTTGGAAGCATCCTGGAGTAGTATAGATTGTAAATTGTTCAAATCATGACCCCCGGGGTTTGGGCGGGGCCACAATTGGGAATCAAAGTTTACATAGAAATGTATAGGAAAAATCTTTCAAAATCTTTTTGTCAAGAACCACAGGTCCAGAAAAGCTGAAACTTATGGGGAAGCATCCTGGGGTAGTGTAGACTCTAAATTTTTTAAATCATGACCCCCAGGGTTTGGGCGGGCCACAATAGAGAATCAAAGTTTTACATAGAAATATATAGAAAAAATCTTTCTCAAAATTTCCTTCTAAAGAACTACAGGGCCAGAAAAACTGAAACTTATGTGGAAGCGTCCTGGTGAAGTGTAGATTTGAAATTAATCAAATGATGACCCCTGGAGGTTGGGCAGGGCCACAATAGGGAATCAATGTCTTACACAGAAATATCTAGGAAAAATCTTTCAAAATCTTCTTCTCAAGAACCACTGACTGGGCAAGAAAAGCTGAAACTTATGTGGACGCATCCAGGGGTAGTATAAATTCTAAATTGTTCAAATCATGACCCCCCGGGGGTTGGGCGGGCCACAGTAGAGAATCAAAGTTTTACATAGAAATATATAAGAAAAATCTTTCAAAATCTTCTTATCAAGAACTAAGGGGGAATTCGGGTTAAGAATAACATGGTCAAAGCTTCTCAGGTGAGCGATGTGGCCCATGGGCCTCTTGTCTTATCACCAGACCATGGGGGTCATAAAACTTAGACAACTTCTCTTTTGATCTCAGTGAATCTCACTCTTACTAAAAGAATATTTAGTTGAAAAGTGAGACTGAGATCAAAAGTGAGCTCATCTAAGTTTTATGCCCCCCTCCTCACACGAGTAACTCAGGTGACCTATTGCTATTTGTTTTTGTCCATTGTCGTATGTCGTTTGTTGAGTGTAATCTTATGATCATATGAACATTTTTAGCTTCTCTGGAACCATTGAACCAATTTCAGCCAAATTTTGCATATAGCATAATTTATGAGTGAAGGGTAACAAAAATTGTGAATTCCATGCCCCCGCCCCCCGGAACCTGAGGGGTGGGGCCAAAACTACTAATATTAATTCAATCTAGAAAAATCTTCTCCTTTAATCATAGCCCTCAAGCAGTCAAACTTTTTGCATGATTGTAATAAAAATTCAGTCTACCAACAGTCTTTGCGCTTAACTTTTTTGACTACAAGTGAAAGTATAAAATTTGGTAGCCCAAACAAAATTTTACTAGCCCAACTCAAGAGTAATAACAAATGAAAAAATGTGCAATCACATTTGCATTTCTGATTTAATTCAATTTGATCACTAAACGTTCAAAACCACGAGTAATGATGGTAATTGTTTTAAACACTTTGCTGCATCAGTCAACAGTGTGACATGCACACATCTTTAAATAAATTAAAAATACTTACAGTAAGATTATGAAAATGTATGTATCTAGGTTTTAGAACAGTTGATATCATATATTTATTACTCTTTTATTTACTTATGAGAAAATAAGGGGTATTTCGGTGATTCCAAGGGGCATTTCGGTGATTCGTAGTACCGGTGTATTCAGTCCATGGTCAGATTTCCAGCCAATTTCGCTAAAGCTATGATTCCACGTACTTCATTTTGTGAAACAACTTTTACTTCTTCTGGAAGAGCCCTCCTGTTCGTGAATCACTGACCTGGGAAAGCCTTCTTGATATTTTATAAAAGGAATCATACTTAAAATTCGCCACCGGAAATTTACTAACTAGCCCATCGGGCATGCGCGTTAATAATTTTTGGTAGCCCGATCCCGATTTTACTAGCCTCGGTCATCGGGCTACCGCATAATTTCGAAGACTGTACCAAAATTTTGAAACTCATGGCCCCTGGGTCAGGGGTTCTGGTGTTAGGGCAGGGCTCTTTTGATTATATAATGAAAATGTATTAATTCTTTCAAAATCTGTTTTCTCTGTCCCTGGGTGTTAAACAAACTACGTACATACATGTATTTACAATGATGAAAGGTGTCTTTTATAACATGTATAAAATTTTGAATTTCATGGTCCCAGAATGAGGAATTCTGGTGTTAGGGTTTTGTTATATTTATTACAGTTGTATATAGTGAAAATGCATAACTTCTTTGCAAATCTTTTTTCTCTGCCCCTGGGTATCAAACAAACCAATTACTACATACATACTAGCGATGGCAATTTGAAACAGGTTAACCAATTATTTGGTCTGAATGATGGAAATAAGTTATAAAATTTGTAATTGGTTTGTCGGAAAAAATAAAATTGAACAAAATTTTCTTTAAATTTACTTTAAAAAATGAAATCGCTGCACATAGGGTTGAAAATCAGCGTTTTTCAAAAGATTAATCGATTAGGAATTCTGCATTTGATTGCCATCCCTTAAAAATACTTAAATGATTAAAAAAAATATGGCTCTTCCAAAATTGTGAATTTCCTTGTCCCTGGGTAAGGGGTTCTGGTTCCAGATTCATGAGACAGATTTAGACTGAAGTCAAATTTTTAATCACTGTAAAATGTTTATGAATGATTGGAGATACTAACAATATATAATATGCATAGGCGTCGGAATCGGAGGGGGGTGGGGAGTCCCCCCTCTTCCTATGTTTTTTGCAAAAGTAGACATTTTATAGGCATTGAGAGTTGGGATTTACCTTTTTTGTTGGGTTACGCCCCCCCCCCCCCCCCCCCCCCCCCCCTTCACTTTCAATTTGCTTCCTATGCCCATGTTTATGTGGGGGAAAAACTATAACACTCATACAGAATACTACACATGTTCTACATATACATGTACAGCACTGTATGTACATGCAGTATATTTATAGATGTACATATGCAGTATGCAATTTTTACATGTTTTAAATAAATATTACTAAAACCAAACAATCAATCCTTATAAAAGCTCTCATTCGAATTTTGTAATTTCAAAATGAAGATACAATTTTCTCTTATTTAAATAAATAAACTGGAGAGATGTATGTTTTGTAATAATGGTGAATAATAATATATTCTTTATTTTCTTTACCTAGAATGCAGTAACAAGATGAATGGAGACTATACAGTTTTTTCCAGATACAAGAAATCAGTGTGGTAATGGTATACAATTCTCTGTTACTATTTATAACCATGTCACAACACACTGTAGAAAGAAAATATAAATTATAATGTTTGAGTGTGCTGTGAAGTTGTTGAATCCTACTGGAAAAGTTGACATGTAATATTTCAAATGAGTTCATATTATACTTTTCTAAGAAGTCAAAACCTTAATCAGTTTTCAAGAATGTTTCAATTTATCAATATTGATTATTTAGATCGGACTAATGGTGAACAGTTGGACCCTGCAAAAGAGGGAGAATTGTAAAGGATTCAGTACCCAGTGTAAAGGTATTTATGTTTATCTGTATCTTAATTCAATATTCATGTTATTAAACCTAAGACATTGATAAATGCTTACAATATAAAGAGAGATCTGTAACTGATGTAGATAATTCTGTTACAATGTTGTAATTTACAGAGAGATCTCCCTGACTGAGGAAATCCACACGGGACTCTGTTATAAAACATTAGGATAAAGAAATAGATGTCTGCTGTAAATAATGTATAGATTAGTGTACCAGAAATCTGTCACCGTGTCTGGTGTTAGTCGTGGTGATCACATTTCACATCTCACATCAGACCGGGTCTGGATCAGTGATAGACAAGGCAATCTTATACTGACAAACACTAAAGGGGAAGTACTAGATCACGTGACAGATAGAGGTAGTGATGTGGGAGGACACACTGTGGATTCTTATGGTGATCTAATTTATATAGACAGTGAATTAAACATCAATAAACTGTCTACAGAGAACAGAGAAAAGACTACGATAATACAGTACAACACGTCACCATGGATACCACGGTGTGTCTACAGCTCCCCCTCCACTGGAGACCTGCTGGTCGGGATGTATAGATATACTGATACAGGGAGAGAAGGCAAGGTAGTGAGGTATAACTCCACAGGAGAAAACATCCAGACCATACAGCACGACAACATCACAGGTCAGGGACTGTATATACAACCTCTCTACATCACAGAGAACCGCAATGGAGATGTTATTGTGACTGACTATCTCCGTGTAGTGGTGACAGATCGTGACGGTAATTACCGATTCTCCTACACAGGTCCTCCATCAGGATCACGACTATTACCATGTGGAATCTGTACTGACGCGCTGTCACACATCCTGGTGTGTGATTGGATCACCGAGTCAGTACAGATGTTAGACAGTGAGGGTCACTATCTGACAGAGATACAGACACGACAACACGGGATAAACGAACCATGGGGCCTGAGTTACGATGATAAAACTCACCTACTGTGGGTAGGGTCAGAGTACAACAACACAGTCAACATATACAGAGTGGTAGATACAGACTCTCTGACTGGTAAGTAACATTGTAGTTTGTTTTATTGTATTTTATAATTATAACATCTATACTAATTAATAACTCCATTATGTGAGGGGGGTTATTTAAGAATAACTAGTAACTGTACTAGTACATATATATATTCAAGTGCTTATTTACCAGTGTTTTAGTTTAATCCCTCACTGTGTTAACAACAAACATTAGATGTTAAAGATAATGTTTATGACGATAAACATGATAAAAAGACACAATTAAAAAGAAATGATAGATTTACATCCAGTTTGTAATTAATTGTATAGTGTTCAGGTGTTGTGTGTAACTCTTCAATCAATGATTCATATAATGTACATTGAAGTTTGGTTCATGGATTTTTGTACAATATACTGATTACTGTCAACAGGTCAATGGGGGTATAATTACCAACTTTTGAAATCTTGAGTTCTTTTGTTCGATAAATACAATTAATGTAATATGATAAACTTTTGAGAAGTAGTTAGTGATTAAATTTTAAAATATTTTATAATTATTACAATATTCTTTTATAATGTATTCAGTTTAAGTAAATTCTACATTCAAAACAGATGAGATTTTGTGTTGATGTTGACAGTTACATGTAGATATAGACACCAGTGATATTAACACAGCTGTCTCTAAGAATGTTCAATTGTTGTGTATTTCTGTAGCAGGTGTTCAGTAAATCTACACTGTTTACTGGGTTGACATTTTGTGTATTTCTGTAGCAGGTGTTCAGTAAATCTACACTGTGTACTGGGTTGACATTTTGTGTATTTCTGTAGCAGGTGTTCAGTAAATCTACACTGTGTACTGACTTGACATTTTGTGTATTTCTGTAGCAGGTGTTCAGTAAATCTACACTGTGTACTGGGTTGACATTTTGTGTAGGAGAAACATCTAGATGAAATATAGAGATAACTGAACAGTATTGAAGATTAAAATTCATAATGAAGTTAAAGATTCACTTCAACTTTATGAACAAAAAGTTAAATTCTAAGACACCAAAGAATTAGCCTAAATGAAACTACAGTGATCAATTTTAGTAACTTGCTTATGAAAGGGAGACAATCCAATTTTGTATTTGAAGGTGAAGAAAAAAATTAAGTTACCTTCCATTAAGGCATTTCATAATAAAGGTGTAAAAAATAATTCCTGGAAAAAAAATCAGCCTAATGTCTTGTTTTAAAATAGTTTGCCCATAAAACTAGAATATATAATTTTATTATTACTGCCTGTATCAAATGTAATTACAAGATATGGTGAAGAAGGAAATAATTGTATTTATATATATTTATCATTAGATTTATTCTGTTCATTTATAACCATATGTATCCCAATAACATGAATTTAAGAGACTGAAAGCCCCTAACTGATAATGCACTTATATGTACACTGTTATACAAGCATTGAAGGTCACTGACAGAAATATGTAGGGTTGATTTCTGTGGTTTACATATATTGATACTTGGGGGGCTGGAGGTAGGCTGGGGGTATGGGTTTTGGATTGGAGGGGGGGGGGGGTAATGTATGGTGATTGGGGGGGGGGGGTAATGTATGGTATGATTGTTCTTGTTCAAGTTATGTTATTCATTATTGTGAACCTAAACGAACTTATTGAACTTAAATGACTGAACATGAAGACTGCATACACACTATTTATGAGCAAATAATTGGATTTATGCATTAAAATTTATTTTATATTTACGGTACACCCCTGACCCACCCTGAAAATTGTGTGTGTCACTGTTTTGTGTTTTTTATTGGGAAAGGGGGTGTCCTTGTTAATTTCATTTGAGTTGTGTGAGGAAATCTTCCTTGACACAAAGGTTGCATACCAAATTGTGGAATATTATTTAACTCTTATAGGTCATGTGAGTTTGGCTAAGGTCATCAGTACTTTGTTAAAGTGCATTTTTAATTCAAAGTACATTGGCCATGAATGTTTTATTGAAGCAATTTAACATTGATTGGTCATCTATGTGATGATTAAAAAGATTATCATTTAATCTAAGGTGTTACGTGACCCGAAGTTATGTTGGCAAGTCATAGAAAATCAATTTATAGTCATACTCAAAGAGTGCCTAGGAAATTATACCTTTAACATGTATTTGATATGCATAATTCTAATATTGATAGCATTTTATATGACATTTAATAATTAATCATATTTTCATATTGTTCATGTTGTTTGTAATGTATCTTATGTATGTCAATTATTGGAATCAATAAATTCCCATACAATTACATAATCATTTTATATCATAGAATAGATTATAGTCACTGTGACCTTTCATCACCACCATTGACAAAAAGTTCTTCCTCTGTATATCTTGGCATATATCACATATATATTTTCTAATAAATTTAAATACATGTTATATATAGATTGTCTGGACTCTATTCAAAAAATTTTCTACTCCAATATACTTCAATAATCAATATCATAATAATTAATAAATTTGTTATATTTTAAAAAACATTAACAAAATGAATTTGTTTTGAGAAGATTTATCAGCATTGAATAATTATTTACAATATGAAACTTCTATTTCTTACAGGAGTCCCTCTGGAGAACATCAAATGTAAGAAACATCCCAGAATTCCCCTGGACCAGTTCTGTACCCCGTGTGGTGTTCCCTTGTGTGTGGAGTGTACCAGCTCTGAGGATCACAGCAGACATGAGCTTAGAAATATAGAGACATTGTTTGACAACATTCACGAAATAGAAGGTATGAGTTTGAAGCTGTTTTAGAATTTGAAACATGTAGTAAATGAAATATATTTTAAAGAATGACTTTCATTCTGCTTTAATTATCAAATAAAATATTTATTACTATGACCTTTCATGGCCTGAGCCAAACACCAAATGAGTAATCTGATCAGCGATTGTAGGCCCATCCATTTAATTATCTGCCTCATTGTCTATAGGTTTGTCTGTAACAAACATTAAGGAGGTATATGGAGATCACTTTGTTATTTGTCTATGTAGCTGTTCATTTATGTCTGTACGATTATGTCCAAACCAAAATTTATTATGGTTAAACTCCTGTGATCGGGAGTTCGAATCTCGACTGCGACTGACCTAGTAAGTCGATAAAAATGGGTAGTAAAAGTTCCTTTGCCATGCGCTCGGCACATGAAGTGAAAGTTACAGGTCCTTCGGATGAGACTTTTTAAACCGAGGTCCCTTGTCAGCGGCAGGCTTCGGCACAATAAAGAACCCTCACTGCTCAATGACCCTAAGTGCCGAGTTAAGGTCAACATTTGAAGAATTTCATCGGTATATGGTGACGTATCTAATTGAGTGAAATATTCTCGAATGGGACGTAATACAACATACATTTAATCATTCAATTATCTGTATATATTTCTTGTTTATTTGTAGATGGGTATAAACTTTTGATGTGCCTTCTTCTTTCCAATTCTTACAAAATAAACATGAAAGACGAAAACTGGATGACAAAATATAATTCTGTTGCCAAAAGTTTTCGTTTGAAGGAAATCTCAAAGCCATTTGCTCATAAAGGTTTCGAAAAATATGAACCAATCCTGAAACTCAATGAATCAGAGATCAGTTATTCCAGTGAGCTCTTCAAAAATATCAGTTTCCTGAAATTCTCAAAGAAGTCTGACTTCACTGAAATTTTCTTGACTGGGGCAGAAAAAGAAAATGTAGCTGAGTACTGTAGATCGTGGAATTATCGGAGAAGAGAAGACGAGGTTTGCTGTTGGTTACTACCAGATAAAAATGAGGAATTTTTAAAACGTCTTGGAGAAGATATTTTCACGCACCCAACAATGGAGGACCAGTCATTTCGTGAAGTTGTATTTAAGAAAGGTAAGTCTATTTTCAGCCGGTTTCTCGGATAAAATTTAACATAAGAAGTAAATGAATTTCATGTATTTATCTGTGATTTCATCTATAACTATGTATAAAGGCTTTTAGATCTTATTTATACCCCAAGCAAACAAAGTTTGGGGGGGGGGGGTATATAGGAATCACCTTGTCTGTCTGTCTAGCTGTCTGTCTAGCTGTCTGTGCAAACATGTCCGGTCCATATTTTTCTTCCAGAGGAATACAGTGGAGCCTCATTTATCCGGACGCTTTGGTTCCCAGTCAATTTGTCCGGATATATGAAGCATACGGATATCTGAATCACCAGTTAAATAAGATAAAATAACATTAAAAAAATTCTGTTCCGATAAAAAAGCGTCCGGATACTGAAGCATCCGGATATCTGGCGTCCAGATATCTGAAGGTCCACTGTATTACAATCTACTACTTCAGCCAAAGTTTGCTTATGACCTAAGGGTGTGTCATGACCTTGACCCAAGGTCATTTAGAGAAGTTCAAGGACGCTGAAAGAAGAATTTCATTATTCGTGTCTGGTCCATATCTGTCTTATGGATAAACTTGGTAAGTTCCCATTTCACACTAAGATTGCCCATGACCTAAGGGTGTGTCATGACCTTGACACAAGGTGATTTGGGGAACTTCAAGGTCACTGGAAGAAAAATTTCATGATTCGTGTCTGGTCCATATCTTTCTGATGGATAAACTTGGTAGGTTCTCATTTCACACAAAGACTGCCCATGACCTAAGGGTGTATCATGACCTTGCACCAAGGTCATTTTGAGAAGTTCATAGTCACTGGAAGAAAAATTTCATGATTCGTGTCCGGTCCATATCTTCCTTATGGATAAACTTGATAGATTCTCATTTCACAAAAAGATTGCCCATGACCCAAGGGTTTGTCATGACCTTGACCCAAGGTCATTTGGGGAAGTTCAAGGTCACAAAGTAAAATTTCATGATTTGTGTCTGGTCCATATCTTTCTTATGGATAAATTTGGTAGGTTCTCATTTCACACAAAGACTGCCCATGACCCAAGGGTTTGCCGTAAATTGCACCTTTTTTTGCATTAGGGGATCAGTAGCATTATGGTCAAAGACAAATACATGTATATAAAACCGTAACGCTACAAATGTGCAGCTAAGCTCTGTTTTACTAGTATATCGTCATTACAGTTGGAATACCAATGCAGATCATCTTAAGGGGAGATAAATCTGTGAAGAATTTCATTGAGAATTTAAAGAAAGGGAAGACAACCATGTACCATGCCTCTGGAATGATAATAGGGTGTGCTGGTAGTGGTAAAACAACACTGTTAGAGAGACTGAAGGGCATTGACCTGGAAGAAATAAAGAAAAACATCAGTTCAACGAGAGGAGTTGATATCCACACAGATGTCTTTGATGTGACAGATAGCATCCAAGGTATGCTTTATTCAATATAATTATTTTTACATTAATTTTGCAAATGTCTTCCTTTACATAGCACTACTGAAATCAATGCATATCTATCAAGCGGCTATGTTAAAATGTGACCTTAGCACCGTTTTAATATACATTACCTCTTTTAAATAATTGTAACAAAGCTATTGAATACCCGTAGAAAATGTAATATAGTTATCCAAAGTGGACAGGACTAAGCCTTACACAGTACTAATTATATCGCATGTAAATGTGTCAGCTGTTTGTCACATGACTAATGTATAAATAGAATTGTTAAGCTGAATGAAGGAAATGAGGATAGTGCAAGGGCATACGCTTATTTTTTTAAGAAAAAAATTGATACATGTTTAAAGATGTTTATTTCCTCAACCCAAAAAGTATTGGGAGCTAGTCTGTGTTTGAAGTTTGGGGGGGAATCTCCAAAAAGTGCTGGGAGCTAATCTGAGGTGTTTGTGAAGTACTGGAAACCTTGCCGAAAATGTGTATCATAGCTAAAAATTCCCACTTCGCTTAAAATCTATTATGAATAAAACTAATGTTATGCATACCAGGATTAGCTCCCAGCTTTTTTCAAAATATACATTGTTTAAGCAATAAATAATCCATATTTCAGCTCAAACAAAAATGTCTATGCCCCTGCACTTTTGATTTATATCATGAATACGCTTATCACCCTAGCAATATTCTCAACATTCCTTGTCCCTTTATAGCTTCAATGCTACTAGATAAATTCATTTTCTATACAAATTGTATTTAATAAATTATATTGTTTTAGATTTAATGATTATTTTTTAATAATAGCGATGACATTATTATACCCCCTACAAACGAAATTTGGGGGGTATAAAAGAATCACCTTTTCCGTCTGTCTAACTGTCTGTCTGTCTGTTTGTCTGTCTGTGCAATCGTGTCCGCTCCTTATCTTTCTTACAGAGGGACATTAGAATCTACTACTCCATACAAAGATTGCCAATGACCTAAGGGTGTGTCATGACCTTGACCCAAGGTCATTTGGGGAACTTCAAGGTCACTGGAAGAAAAATTTATAATTTGTGTCCGGTCCATATCTTTCTTATGGATTAACTTGGTAGGTTCTCATTTCACATAAAGATTGCCCATGACCTAAGGGTGTGTTATGACCTTAACCCAAGGTCATTTGGGGAAGTTCTAGGTCACTGAAAGAAAAATTGCATAATTTGTGTCTGGTCCATATCATTCTTATGGATAAACTTGGTAGGTTCTCCTTTCACACAAAAATTGCCCATGATCCATGGGTGTGTCATGACCTTGATCCAAGGTCGTTTTTGGAAGTTCAAGGTCACTGGAAGAAAAATTTCATAATTTGTGTCTGGTCCATATCTTTCTTATGGATAAACTTGGTAGGTTCTGATTTCACACAAGGATTGCTAATGCCTCAAGGGTGTGTCATCTCCTTGACCTAAGGTCATTTGGGAAAGTTCAAGGTCACTGGTAGAAAAAATTCATAATTCAGGTTCGGTCCACATCTTTCTTATGGATAAACTTGGTAGGTTCTCATTTCACACAAAGATTGCCCATGACCTAAGAGTGTGGCATGATCTTGACCCAAGGTGATTTGGAGAAGTTCAAGGTCACTGGAAATAAAATTCATAATTTGTGTCTGGTCCATATCTTTCTTATGGATAAACTTGGTAAGTTTTCATTTCTCACAAAGATTGCCCATGACCCAAGGGTGTGTCTTGACCTTGACTCAAGATCATTTGGAGAATTTCAAGGTCACTGGAAAAAAAAATTCATAATTCGTGTCCGGTCCATTTTCTTCTTATGGATAAACTTGGTAGGTTCTCATTTCACACAAAGATTGCCCATGACCTAATTATAAGGGTGTGTCATGACCTTGACCCTAGGTCATTTGGTTAAGTTTAAGGTCACTGGAAGAAAAATTTCATAATTCATGTTTGATACATATCTTTATTAAGGAAAAACTTACTTCTGAGAAACCCAGTGGGGGTTATTTTGTCCATTTTGGACAGTTCTAGTATTTATTTAGGCACTTTTGTAATTATTAAACCAGTGAATCTAGTACTCAGGATTACATGTACTGCATCTTTGAGCGTGTTTTATTGCCGTTCTCAGAGTTTAGCAAATTAAATATTGTATTTATTTTGCGTGTCATCACATTTTCAAAAGAATTTCATATTGACATCGCTGTAAAATGCTATACACGTATTCGAATTTTCGGAAAGAAAGAGTGATAGAGAGAGAGATGTCAACAATGACACCGATCGATAGCCCAGCCTCCTATAAATATTGATTGTGTGACATAAAAACCACTCCGGGTACAAGTCGATTTCCGGAAGACGACACTCATGTATCGTTGCATCAATTTTGATACACGACAACAGGGCATTGTTTTGGCACAAATGTACCACCTAATATAACCAAGTATATGTTGCTCTTTTAATTGCACATAATTTATTTTGGATTCACTTCATTTACAGATTGTAATAGGAGTCACAAAAGAGATCCAAAATAGGGCGTTAAGTCCACCCATTCTTTAAAAGATTTTATAAATAATTGATAAAATAAATAAATCTAAGTTGTTAGCTCTTCTGAGCCAAAGGCTTAATATGGCCATTTGTGTGGAAGCTTAGAATCATCAAACTTTGTCAAACTTTGTCAGTTTAGGCCCCTTGGGTTTTCGGAGAACTTTTTAGAATATGGGCCATAACTCAAAAACCCCTTGGCCAATCAGTACCAAATTTGTCACAGGGTATCCTTGGCCCAAGGGCTACCATTTATACTAAAATAAGGATTGGGACACTTAAACAAGGGGAGATAATTAGGAAAACAACCAAAACTAATGTTTGCTAAAAAATCTTCTTCTCCATAACCACTAGGCGGATTTTCACCAAACTTACATACAAGTATCAGGATATGTCGAAGATAAAATTTGCATGGGGAATTACCCTGGGGCTAAGGGTGTGATTTCAAGGTCACTTCAAATTTGACCAAAATTTATAATTAATTAAAACATGTATATTTTGCCTACTATAAAGACTAGGATCATCAAATCTTGTAAGTTGATGCATCTTAGGACTTCACATCATGGTAACACAGAAGTAGGTCAAGGTGACCTACTTTAAAAAAAAAATTACGGGCTTTCATTTTCAAATTAATTTGGAGGCATATTTTGGACACTTTAAGGCCTATGATCATCAAACTTTGTCAGTTGATGCATCTTGGGTCTTCAAACAATGTCAGCTTAAAAATAGGTCACTGTGACCTACTTTTGAACTTTATGACTTATCCTTTTAAAAACATTAAATCCCATCATTTCAGACACTGGGAGGTTTAGAATCATCAAATCTTGTAAGTTGATGCATCTTGGGACCTTAAAAAAATATTTATGTAAAAGTAGGTCTCTGTGACCTACTTTTTGAATTTGCCAACAATTGTTTTCAAATAGTTTAAAACGCATATTTTGATTACCTTCAGACCTATGATCATCAAACTTTGTCAGTTGCATCTTGGGTCTTTGGAAAATTGTTGACCAAATTGTAGGTCACGGTGACCTACTTTTGACATTTTATGGCTATATTTAAGTATCTTAGGTATTTATTGGCTTAGATATATAATCAAACTTTGTGAGTAGGTGCATATTTGGTATTCAGAGAGGTACAACCAAAAAGTAGGTCACGGTGACCTACTTTTGATGTTTTATGGTTTTATTTATGTGTCTCTGGTACTTATTGGCTTAGAATCATCAAACTTTGAGTTAATGCATCATGGGTTTTTGGAGAGTGATGACCAAAAATAAGGTCATGGTTACCTAGTTTTGACATTTTTTGGCTATAATTAAATATCTCTGGTACTTATTGACCTTAAATCATTAAACTTTGTCAGTTGATGCATCTTGGGTTTTCGAAGATTATCGACCAAAAAGTAGGTCACCGTGGCCTACTTTTGACATTTGTGGCTATATTTAAGTATCTCAGGCACTTATTGGCTATGAATTATCAAACTTTATCAGTTGAGGCATCTTGCGTTTTCGGAGAATGTAGACCAAAAAGTAGATCACGGTGACCTACTTTTGAATGTCTCAGTTACGTACATGTATAAGCTTAGAATCATCAAACTTTGTCAGTTTAGGCCCCTTGGGTTTTCGGAGAACGTTGACCAAAAAGTAGGTCACTGTGACCTACTTTTGACATTTTATGGCTATATTTAATTATATCTGGTACTTATTGGCTTGGTTTCATTGAATGTCCAGCAAGATGTAGGTCACGGTGACCTACTTTTGAATATCACAGGTACTTATTGGCTTAAAATCATAAAATTTTGTCAGTTTAGGCATCTTGGGTTTTTGGATAACATCGTCCAAAAAGTAGGTCACCATGACCTACTTTTGACATTTGATGGCTATATTTAATTATCTCTGGTACTAATTGGCTTAGAATTGCAGACTTTGTCAGATGATGCATCTTGGGTTTTCAGAGAATGTTGACATAATGTAGGTCATGATAACCTACTTTTGAATATCTCAGGTACTTATTTAATTAGATTCATCAGTCTTTGTCATTTAATATATCTTGAGTCATCAGAAAATTTTAATCAAAAGGTAGGTCACTGTGACCTACTTATGGTATTTTATAAAGTTCTATATTATAATTTCTTCAGTCTTAACTGGCTAAATATTATCAAACTTTGTAAGTTGATGCATTTTGGGTCTTATGATACTAATAGAGTTGGAGGCTTCTAATAGAAGTGATAGATTGTACAATTTATCAACGAATTTGAACTCTGACTTTCCCTAACATAGCTGACAACCGTATAATTACAGGTTCCTCGTATGTCATATGTAATTTCTCAATATTTACATTTGGTAATGTCTTTTATTATTTGACAATATAAATTATTTTGACATTCAATTTTCAATGACCTGCAGTTGGGAAAATTGCATGAGACCATTAGAAAGTCTTGACTTTGACGTCATACGACGCCATAGTTACGTTATGTTGCATTTCAATAACAATGTCCAAATAGCACCTATTTTGCTTTGTAACACGAATAAAAGTAAAATACAAATATAAGAAATAAAATATCATTTTTAGAGTTTCATTGGGATGTGTCATGAAGTCGGTACTTCATCAATTCTACTAGAACGCCCTTTGGGCATTATAGACATTGATCACCTGACCGACTTCATGTCACATCCAAATGAAACTCTTAAAATGATATCTTATTTCTTAAGTTACGTCATACAGGGTTGACGCCCATTCAATGGATTACATATATGTCGTTAGGTTCAAAAAATTAAACATTTCACATGAGGATAGCCACTTTTTAGCTCACCTGAGCCTAAGGCTCAAGTGAGCTTTTCTGATCAAAATTTGTCCGTTGTTTGTCGTTGGCGTTGGCGTCTTTGTCGTTGTTGTAAACTTTTCACATTTTCATCTTCTTCTCAAGAACCACAGGGCCAATTTCAACCAAACTTGCTACAAAGTATCCTTGGGTAAAGGGGATTCAAGTTTGTTCAGATGAAGGGCCATTTCTCGGATGTGACGCCCATTCAATGGATTACATATATGTCGTTAGGTTCAAAAAATTAAACATTTCACATGAGGATAGCCACTTTTTAGCTCACCTGAGCCTAAGGCTCAAGTGAGCTTTTCTGATCAAAATTTGTCCGTTGTTTGTCGTTGGCGTTGGCGTCTTTGTCGTTGTTGTAAACTTTTCACATTTTCATCTTCTTCTCAAGAACCACAGGGCCAATTTCAACCAAACTTGCTACAAAGTATCCTTGGGTAAAGGGGATTCAAGTTTGTTCAGATGAAGGGCCACACCCTTTTCCAGGGGGAGATAATAATGAATTCGAGAAAAAATAATGGCATTTTAAAAAAATCTTCTCAAAAACCACTGGGCCAGGAAAGATGAAACTCATGTGGAATCATCCTCAGGTAGTGTAGATTCAAGTTTGTTCGAATCTTGACCCCCAGGGGTAGGGTGGGGCCAAAATGGCCGATCAAAGTTATACATAGGAATAGATAAAAAAAATCTTTAAAAATCTTCTTCTCAAGAACCACTGGGCCAGAAAAGATAAAACTCATGTGGAATAATCCTCATGTAGTGTAGATGAAAGTTTGTTCAAATCATGACCCCCAGGGGTAGGGTGGGGCCAAAATGGCCGATAAAAGTTTTAAATAGGAATATATTGGAAAAATCTTTAAAAATCTTCCTCTCAAGAACGACTGGACCAGGAAAGATGAAACTCCTTTGAAAAATCAACCTCAGGTAGTGTAGATTAAAGCTTTGTTCAAATCATGACCCTAGGGGGTAGGGTGGGGCCAAAATGGCCGATCAAAATTTAACATAGGAAAATTAGGAATATATAGGAAAAATCTTCTTCTCTAGAACCATTGAGACAGGAAAGATGAAATTCATGTAAAATTATCCCCAGGTAGTGTAGATTCAAATTTGTTCAAATCATGACCCCCGGGGGTAGGGTAGGGCTGAATGGCCGAGAAAAGTTTTACATAGGAATTTCTAGGGAAACCTTTTAAAATCTTCTTTTATAGTACTTTAAAGCCATGCTTAGTGATATTTATAGGGAATCATCCTTAGGTAGTGTGGATTCAAGTTTTGTTCAAATCATGACCCACTGGGGAGTTAAAATTCAAGCCAACCCCCCCACCCCCCTCCCCACTTTACTAGACTTTCAGTTCTGATCTGATGTGTGCCTTTTCCTAGCCAATTGCTCAGGTGAGCGATGTGACCCCTGGGCCTCTTGTTTATTGACTTTATACATGCTCGGCGCATGCCTGTCTATTGTTCTTTTAACAATTCAATGTAGTTGTATATTTGCTTTTGCAATGTTGTGTTAAAAGGAGATATATATAGACAAGCATGTGCTCATGGTTTGAAAGAGAAAAAAACGGCTTCATTTTGCACTCACTCTCTCTGTTTCTTTACAAATCATGAATATATTTATACAGATAGACACACTAATTTATGGAACTGAACTTTCTCAAAATGCAATGAACATGATGAAATTTATTCTTTACTTATGGTGTTACCTATGTACAATAAATTAAATTTGTTCTTTACAAATACTATTTAAATTATCTTGATTACTAAATCTTAAGATCAAAGTATATGTAGATTTATATACAAATTTACATGAAAATTCCATCAGAATTATCAATTTCTGAATAGATACACAGTCAGTTAATTATGTTTACATATAAAAGTAAAATATCTTGTTTTCCACCTTTTAGCATCTCTTGAAGCATAAAACATAACAAAAACTTACATTTCATGTTTAACAAGAGAAGTGATGTATATTTCCTTCATCAACTTTGCCTTCGCCGAAATTAAGTTACGTTATTTAATGAAATGTGGGAAACTGTTACTTTACAATTAAAATCATTTCTGAAAACTATTTTCATTTGCAGTGAACTCTTCAAGGCAACAGCAACGCTTTAAAATTACATTTGATGAAACCAATCAACAAAAAAGCGTTTCTGAACATGATGTGGGAGTCACTGAGGATGTAGAAATGCCTGATGAAGTGCAAACAGTCGATGTTGGGGAGGTTTCTCCGGAAGCACCGAATCGTGGTCAGCTACCTGCATCACTCGATGATTCTAACATTCCATCTACCTCATCTTATGAAGGAAAACGAGCCTCGTCACCAGAAAATGTCAGGGAGGTCATTGAGGAAGGTCAAACTTTGTCTAGCAGTTCTGATCTATCTGGATCTTTACAGATAGAATCCAAAGACTTGTCAGATGACCATTCAGATAAAAAAATTACCATGACTGACTTTGCGGGGCAATGTTCATATTATGCCTCACACCAGATTTTTCTGAGTCCACGGGCATTCTTCATTCTGGTTCTGAATATGGAGAAGAAGTTTGAGGATAAGGTTGGAGAAGAAGTGTGCTGTCAGAAGGGCTCCATTTATAAGGAATGGACAAATAGAGGTTTGTTGTAATGAATTTATTATACCCCCGCAAACGAAGTTTAGGGGGGTATATTGGAATCACCATGTCCGTCTGTCCGTCTGTCCGTCTGTCTGTAGACAAGATTTTGTCCGGACCGTTTCTCAGAAACTATTGGATGGATTTGTCTGAAAATTTGTACACATATTATTCACCATGTGAAGGTGTGCACCTGGTATTGTCATCATGATTGGATAATTTTTCAGCATTTTACAGGCATTTTTTCTTTTTTATTTTGTTGTTTTGTTTGGCTCATAACTAGAATACTATTAGACTTACAATCATCAAACTTGGCCAATTTATGCATCTTGGGTAGAAGGTGTGTCATGACCTATTTCAAGGTCACTGTGACCTTTAATTAAAGCGAAATTTAAAAAAATAACTGACTTATACTATTCAATTAAACAATCCCAAAAAAAATGTAAGAATGTTGCAGTATCCCTATTTAAAACATGTTAAATTTAGAAAATATTTTTTTTATTATATACTTTACAGCAATCCATAACAAATGTTATTTTATAAGAGAAAATCTACCTCTCCCAAGGGTATAATTATGAAGCACTGGTCAAGGAGAATTTTGATAACAGAAAATTGCATGTCAAATTAGAGAGAAATTAATTAGTTTAGTGTAAAGGAGCTTACTTGAAGAACATTTCTAATCAAGAACTTGTTATCTGTCTCTTGGGAACTGGGCTGAGGAATCAGCCTATAGTTTACGTGACTAGCCTAACTAATTTAATGAATTTGAGAAAAAGCAACTTCAATCTAATTTGTTATTGTATAATAAACTAATTTGAAATTGTATAAAAAACTTAATTGATATTGTATAATATAATTAAAACTAATTACAATGTATATTGTGTGTGTATGTGGGGGTGGGGTGGGGGGGGGGATTGGAATCAGTATGCTCATTCTCCACATTAATTTCGGATTGAAACTTTTAGTATGATATAAAATCCAAATAAATCAAGTATTAAAAAAAAATAAATTTAGGTAGATAGTCCCTACCAATCTTTAGAATCATGCAGGAACCTTATTCAAAATGATGCATCAAGATTACACATTTTTTTTTTCCAGTATAAATCTTTGTAACAAATTTATAAAAAATCTTTGTTTTCAGATTTAATTTCAGAATGATACATGCAATAATGCATCTTGTTTGCACTACAAAGGAGAAGGTTAAGATTCATTCATCCCTTGATAGCAATTAGTGGGCATGCATCCAGTCAAAGTTTAATTAATGAGTTCTATGTAGGGAAGCTGAAGCTGTCTCAATCATTTCTGCTGGAGCATATCTCTGATCAAGGAGCTATTATCTGTGTCCTTTGGGGATTAGACAGAAGAACTGCTGGTCAGTTTAAATAGAATTTGTCATTTGATGGCCAGTCTCCTATTTCTAAAATCATTTGGTATAGATCAAGTTTTTAAGACATATTAATTAAATTGATATATATATTTTTTTTTGAAAATATCAAGTGACCAATTTCAGGTCATCATATCCCACATGAAAGACATGTGCATATGTGTATGTTTGTGGAGGAGGGGCATTTGTCAAGCTATAATGCAACCAGCTGATGATTATTTGTAATAATTAAAGCTTGCACCTAAGGAGATGTTTAAACAATATTATTTTAAGGAATGGAAAAATTATGCAAATCCCTTTAAAGGTTGACATGATTTTCTTGCACTCTAAATTGTTTGTAATACTTGAATGAACAATATTTAATGGGAGTATCATGCTGAGGCTGACTGCACTTTATTATTTTTTAAAATGAATTTGATATAAATTTATGTAGATTAATTTGATTCTAGTGAACACCTCTTAATAGATCCATAAATATTTGTGAATTTGCACCTACTCTGAAAAACCCAGCGGGGGTATTTGTCCCTATTGGACAGTTCTAGTTTGACCTGAAAAACGTAGATCATTCTTGTAGATCATATATTTTTAGCTCACTTGAGACTTCAGCTTTTCTGATCACATTTTTATTTATCCATCTGTTAAGCTGTTTTTCAACTTTTAACATTCTCGACTTCTTCTTAAGAAACGCTGGGCCATTTTCAATCAAAGTTGCTACAATGCATTCATTGGTGAAAGGGTTTCAAGTTTGTACATAAATAGGGCCATGCCTTTATTCAAGGGGATGTAATTCAGAAATAGTAAACATTTGGTGGTATGTTTTAAAAATCTCTTTCCAAGAATCCATGATTGATCTTATTTATATGAAGCATTCTTAAAGTAGGTCTATACTCGCACTACGTCATTTACGAATAGTAAAACCGGAACCGCGCGTCCTTTTTCCGAGATGAGAGTTTTTAACTATATTGGTTTGACTTTTACTTAGCGTTTTAAATATCCGGTAACGAATATGCTGGAAGTCGGTCGCGTCCACAGACACATATTGTACAGTTTAAGGATAAATTAATTAAAAAGAAAAGGCTGGGAACAGCTTTCGGTTGACAGAAATAATTCGGTAATAAAACGATATTTCTGTGAATGATGCATGTTTGATATGCCGCGTCGAAAACACGGACCATATACATGCTACATCAGAACATGACTGTATCAAACTATCGAGGCGACTATTGTCGGCGGCCAAGTTGAAGCTAATAGTGATAATTCGGAAGAAAAGAATGACTACTATTTGACTTAGAAATTTATGGATTTTACTAATCAAACATTACAAAATTTTCTTAAAATAATAATAATTACATAAAACACATACCCCCTCCCCCAACCTGCTTACCTACGAATCCCAATGCAAAATTATCTTTTGAAAAAGTATTTGACAAAAGTTGATTCACTTGCAGCATACTTTGTTACTTTCTGTAACAAAATTATCCAGTTTCTAAGAATCAGTGAATTACTTTCATTTTCATCGTCTCCAATTTAAAGACAAGTGTGTTTTATTTATTTATTTTTTTGAGTAAAATAAGATAAATTTTAGGGACAATAGGTTTTGGGTGTGTATAATTATTGTTTTAACCCTAGTCCTGCCAGTGAGTCAACTGATAAGCACTGCATGCAGTGCCTCGCTGTTTGTTATCAGCATCTTCACTCACTGCCGCCATGTTTTGAGAAAAATGCCATAATGATGCTATCTTCTGTATCCTGCTGTTTTCAGCACTTTCTAGTTATCTTACATAATAGAACCCTATATAATTTAGATTCATGAATAATTGGAGAACCTGATTATCTAAATAAAAATAATATAAAATAAAAAGACACAATGGTATCAACAAAGAAAAGAGAGTTTAATGAGATTTTTTTTCATATTTTGAAATTAATTGATAAATTAATATATTTTTAAGCAGAAAATAATTATTTTTTTAGCCCAACATAATATTATGATTATTAAAGCTGAAGATAAAACAATGTTAAGCTAGATATGATGTACAAAAATTAATTATTCACTAAATTCACAAGTCCTTATATGAAACTGTAATTAATTAATTATAATTAATCACTTTCCTCGTTTTCTCCCCTGTTTTGGTCAGTCCAGCGTTGATACCCGAGCTTGAAGTCTTTGTTTGTGTGGTAGATTTTGAAGCACGGATGAACACATAAGCCCACATCACAGTCCTTACCCTCATAAGATGACCGAACGGTTTTCCTTCCATCCCCTACTGTCTTCCTCTTTCCGGTTGTCGTGGAGCAAACAGGGCAGGTTCTCAGAGGTTTGCTTTTCTGTCCTTCCTTTAGCTCAATTTAAATTATTTTGGTCAGGAAGTGGCGTGCTGTAAGCCTCTCCATATCCCTGGGATTTACAGCTCCCCGTAAGACTGCAGCCTGAGGACTGGTTTCGGCTATCATTTGCTTTACAACTTCCCGCCTGAATACTCTGTGAAGTACAGGCTTTCTCTGGTACTGTACAGCAGGTTAAAATCGCGGTCGGAAAAGATTGCTATTTCTTCAATTTTCAGCAAATCGCGGTTGTTTAAATTCGCGGAAAGGAAAAAATAATAAATTTCTTAAATAGTACTTGCAAGTACTTTTCTTTAAGTATTTATTGTTTAAACTCATATTTCCTGTCTCTATCTTACGAAAGTTTGTACCTGTTTATTGCGCATATCAGACAAAAAAGTCAAGCCTGTATATTGTGTTGATTTTGATCCCGATTGAATTAACCAATAACGAAACACCGGACTGATCCCCATTTGTTCAAAGTCAAAATAATGTTACGCTTTCAGATTTTTTTTTATTTCTGGGTCCAAATCAGAAAAAAATTATACCGTAGTCAAAATATTGAACTTTAAATCATATAATTGAAATTAATTGTCGTTACCCCGTTTACTAGGTAAGTGCCTTGATTAAAGGTAATGACTGAATGATACGCACGGCCCGGATGAAATTAAACAAGCATGTTTTATTTAATAATTACATGGCACGTCTTCTGGATGGAAAAAAATTAATCGTTAGCTTTAGAAATAAATTGAACAATTAATAAGCTTTAAAAACACAAACAACTACGTGTTTGTTATTGATCCATACACTCGCATAATTATAAAGACAGTCAACATGTATCAAATCACAGATAATAATAAAATTTCAATTTATCCTAAGGCTTATAAATCTTTTAAAGAATTATTCACTGTATGTTGAATTCGCGTAATTTCTTTTTCCGCGAATATAGCGAATATTAACTCCGCGAGTTAATTTCCTGCTGTACAGTATTTCTTACAGTGTTCTTTATACAGGAGGTAGGCATTCAACACCGACATCATCAGAAGGTGAAAGAACACTTTCTTCCACCATTTGATTGTTCTCCTTTTGAAAGCTGGATATACGATCATCTGATCATATCGGTCAACAGCACCCATATGCTTGTTGTAGTCCAGGATACACTGAGGTTTGCGGACTGGTTCTCCTGTTGTTCTATCATTCCTGCCGGGTACGACGACGAGGTCTGCATTGTGGATAGAGGAACACATGAGAACATCCCTCTTGTCCTTCCACTTCAACACTTGTAATGTTCCATTTGTCATTCCAACAGACTCTCCTTTCTTTAATATCACATTTTTGATTTCATTTGGAACTCCTCTACGGTTTGATCTCATCGTACCACAAGTTCCTGTCAAATGCTGTCTCAAATC
>NW_026929138.1:0-36637 GCF_032062105.1 Saccostrea cuccullata | reverse complement strand
TTAAGTAGATCGTTGTTGAACACCAAGTACAAGAAAGTGGAGAGCACCCCTCCCTGTCGTACACCTTGGGTAACGCGAAACCATTCGGAGTTCGTTTGGTTTACAGCAACAGAGCAGGATGTGTCGGTGTGGCAGTCATCGATGAGAGACCATAAGTGGCCAGATATACCAAGCTGATGCAATTTAAACATTAGGCCATGTCTCCAGACGGTGTCAAAGGCCTTCTGGGTGTCGAGAAAGGCAACAAAAACAGGACTTCCGTGTTCAATATTATGCATGCCAAGAAAACCTTAGCATTCTCTCCGTATAGCAAACTCAATAAAAGCCAAATTAACATTAATCTGTGATTCTTCCCCTGGGAGACGTGCGGAAGCAATTAATGTCCGCAGTTTTGAGGGAGGGATCTTAAAATTTACTGGGTTAAAATTATAGGTAGAATACTAGTTATTTAGAAGCCTTTGCCCCCCCCCCCCCCCCCCCCCACCCCCCCCCCCATTGCCTTTTTCGGGTGGGGGGGGAATGAAATTAATTATAGTAAAGTAATTCTTCAATAAAATAAGCTGCCTTTCAATTTTTTTACGTAATTCAATTTCAAAATATTTTTTCTCAGTACAAATTAATTGACATCGGGTAGTTGTGGAAGTGCCGCGTCGAAATATAGATAAAAGAGTACCAAATTTCCGGAAGTTTACATCATTTCCTGGTTGAACAAGATGGAGACGAGTACTGAATGGGTAGACGTTACCCGATTGGCTATGTATATATTTTCTTTTTAAAGTGAATATTTTCTTTTGATTGTTTTTTTCTTATTTTCTTCAGTCCAATTTTTTTTTTTTTTTAATTTTGGTACCAGTGCCTCTGGCATTTTACGTATTTTGTAAATAAAGATTTTTGACAGTAACTTTTTAGGGTATGTGTACTACTTCCTGGGGTAGAAGTTTATTTTTTCTTTAACTAAAAAAAGCTTAAAACCTAGGATCCACCCCCAGAAGTTTGCTGCCGTAAATTGTCTTGCTGGCGTTTTGGGAATATGGGTGATTTGCATCAATTACACTTTTATTGACTCCATCGCTGTCGAAATCGGACGAGATTTCTTGGCATGGTCAGAAAAATCAGTCAGAGAATACAAGTAAAAGATTATTGGCCTTGTCATGATTTGGATTTTACTCGTTTAAAGAACTTATTATTTTATAATTTTTATTATTTTTTAGTAAGAAATATTTGAGTGTTACTTTTATTTGTTTGTTATTTTCTTCTTCGGGTTTCATGCATTTCGCCTGGTCCAGTAAATCAAAATTATTACCGGTATATATAAGTCATTTTGTGTCTAAACATATCAAATCAAAAGAATTTGATTCATAGGCAATGAATTTTAAACAAATAGAAGGGGGGTTGAGATCTTTCACCATGCCAAGAAAACCTTAGCATTCTCTCCGTATAGCAGACTCAATAAAAGCCAAATTAACATTAATCTGTGATTCTTCCCCTGGGAGACGTGCGGAAGCAATTAATGTCCGCAGTTTTGAGGGAGGGATCTTAAAATTTACTGGGTTAAAATTATAGGTAGAATACTAGTTATTTAGAAGCCTTTGCCCCCCCCCCCCCAACCACCCCCCCCCCCCCCCCCCCCCCCCCCAAATTAATTGACATCGGGTAGTTGTGGAAGTACCGCGTCGAAATATAGATAAAAGAGTACCAAATTTCCGGAAGTTTACATCATTTCCTGGTTGAACAAGATGGAGACGAGTACTGAATGGGTAGACGTTACCCGATTGGCTATGTATATATTTTCTTTTTAAAGTGAATATTTTCTTTTGATTGTTTTTTTCTTATTTTCTTCAGTCCAATTTTTTTTTTTAATTTTGGTACCAGTGCCTCTGGCATTTTACGTATTTTGTAAATAAAGATTTTTGACAGTAACTTTTTAGGGTATGTGTACTACTTCCTGGGGTAGAAGTTTATTTTTTCTTTAACTAAAAAAAGCTTAAAACCTAGGATCCACCCCCAGAAGTTTGCTGCCGTAAATTGTCTTGCTGGCGTTTTGGGAATATGGGTGATTTGCATCAATTACACTTTTATTGACTCCATCGCTGTCGAAATCGGACGAGATTTCTTGGCATGAAATATTGTCTCTTGTAGGTTGAAGGAAGCAGTAATACAACCTAACTTTTGTTGGAATCCTTGTTGTTGGATATTAGGAAAATGGATATTCGACAGATGAAATGTTTTTATTCTTGTTAACAGCAGTTTTTCAAATAATTTAAAAATACAAGGAAGCAAGGCAAGTAGAACCATGTCAACGTCGTAGAGCCTGTGATCATAAAGTGGCAATGCGTTCTATACAAGGGGAAAAAAGAAAATATGTGGGTGTTTTGGGGTATACAAAATATCTGGCATGTAAATGAGGTTTTCCGCTTATTTGTTGAAAAAAATATACTTCATTTTGTTGTTTTAAATCGCGATTCTACGAAAACATCGGTATCCGATTTTGGTTTTAACATTTATAATAGAGTACTATTTACCGCTTTTTGGCAGGTGAAACATCTGGTTCGGTAATAAATACAGAAATTTGTAAAAGTTTTTACGTACTAATGAATTCATTTAAACCTAGAAAATGTGCCTGAAAAGTTTGAATAGTTTCTGTGCACCTTGAAAAGAGAAATCGCCAAAAAATCAAAATCCGGGACCGTCGGGAGTCGGGAAGACTAGATATACCGCTTGCCAATTATTATTGACGAGATGTTCCGAGTATGGAGAACCAGTTTAGACTGGTACCCTGACATTGGTTAACGGGCGCAAGAGCCCTAAAAAACCAACGACAGGTAACCACTGCCATTTTATCGCGTCACAGGAAACAGCACTGATGAAAAAATCTATATTTAGACTAGCGTAAATCCAGAAGTGCTGAAGTAAATTATAAACCCTTCTCTCTGCACTCTACACGGCTGTTAACAAAGAAAGTAGACGGATTTTAAGCATCTATAAAACCATAAAGAAGTGCTGCCTCAAAAACCATTAAATGTAAAGCGATATCACAGGTCCCATATGCATATCCTACCAAAATAATTCAAATCAAGATCTATTGCATGATTAATTTACCTACATATTTACCACTGATATGATAATTAAATCATCGATTTAGTTATAACACTTGTTCTTTATCATTATTTATGTTCTAAAGTTTACGGGGAATGCTATAACTCGTCTCTCTAACTCCATGTGTTATGGTATGTACCAGGGAGGATTACAATGTTTAACACTAAGGAACATTTGAAAGTTCATTGTGACAATATATTGTAAGTTAATGATATACACAGTTAATAAAGTCCTTACTCACGCATTCTCAATTTATAGTCACAAATCGATCTTGGGAAAAGTCAAAAAAATTAGTGAACTGGAATTAACACTTTTATACGTCATTTGAAACATGAAAGTGTATAGTTATTAAAAATTGCAATTTGATTTACTTACTTCATGCATTGTTTTGTTGGCCTCCTTCGAAATAAAAGCGTATGGAGGGCTAATTTTACACCAAGATATTTACGTGATGTTGAAAAGCCATATTTGGAAACGAAAGACTTTTTTTAAAATGCAAAATTAATATAATACAAATCAAATTTTGTTAACCAAAACATTTATGAAACGTTTAAGCACATTTGTAAAAGGGGTGTACAATCTTTGATTCAATTATTAGTAAAAATAAAACGGACATAATTTTCACTTAAATAAAATTATTTTCTTTTTATTTTAACAAGTTTTAGCACATTCGATGATAAGCTTAATAATGATAATATTCCTTAAAATGCTACATTAATTGATTCTTTATCAATCTGCTCTGAGAAACGCACATTATTTAGAATATAAAAAGGTTGAATATTTCGCCATTACCTGATTACGAAGTGTTTGTTAAATATCACGTAAATATCGCACATAGATATCATACAAAAATAAAAGTATATTCGGGGGAAAAATGATTATATTATTTCAAATTATTGAATTTTATGAATTTTCTAATCTGTGTTCTTACAAAGGGTTGAATTGAAAATTCAAGTTATAAATGATTTATCTATAGAGGACTCATGTAATTCATAACACCCCCCCCCCCCTTCCACCATTTAATCAGTTGATTATTTCAAATGCAGTCATTCACATAGCATCGTTTTTGAAAGTGTTATGTGTGTGTGTGGGGGGGGGGGGGGGGGGTAGCCAGAGAATTTTTTTTTACTTACCTGGACAGTTGACAAGGCAAAAAAAAGGGGGGCGGGATGAGAAAACTTGCTCAAAGTCGAAAATCCTAGAGGGGGCCGGGAGGCGAACTTTTTTCAATGCCAACTACATTCAGTACCAATTATTAACAATATATTTTCCCTACATCACTATTAGTGGGGGTGGGGGCAACCAGCCTTTCACTGAACATTTACTGAAGTCGAAGTAAGGCTGAAGAAAAAAAGGGGGGCAGGGTGGGACTGCTCCCCCCCCCCCCCTTGTTGCTACGTACCAGAAATGCTTAATTGTTTGTGAAAACTTTATCGTCAAATCTCAAAAATAAAACAAAGATCGCCCACCATCCTTTAAAAGTTTGTCAATAATTACAGTTGCACATCACATGTGCTCTATAGAGCAATATACATTCTACGTTCATATAACGTAAATTGAATTTTCAGTACCATTAAAGCATAGACGCATACCTCCTAAGTCATATGTCTATGCAACAATGCAAATGGGAAAAATTAGGTGCAAATTTTATACATGTTAATAAATGTATTTCTTGCAAAGCAACAAAAATGGAAATGGATTCAATTTCATCCAGTGTCTTGACACACAACACCCACAGCCGTCTTTCTTTTTTTACCCGCTGTAGAACCCCCCCCCCCCCCCCCACTGCATGCAACGCAGCGCCCATTTTCTTGAATGATATTTCCTACAAAAATGATATTTTTTTCTTCAAAATATTTAGCTTGGTATACAATTCAAGTGTATATAACCATTTTTTACAGTTGACGATCACTATCAGTTCAAACAAACAGCAAAATACAGACTCAAAGAAAGTTTTGTTTCAGATTTACGTTCCGAATGATTTGCATTACACTTGAAACTATGCAATATTAACTAATTGCTCAAAATGGAAAGATTCAGTCATTAAACCACGATTCTACATTTGAATAATATTATGTCAATTCAATTTTCAAATCACACGGATGCACAAGATATTGAGTAAAAATGTTCACCTTTGCATGTGCACTTCCGTTTGCATTTCTGCACTCTTGTTACAGAAAAAAATGACATTTTAAGAAACAGTGTATATTTCTTCATGTTCTTAGTATTTACATCATAAAGATTCACTCGCAAATCTGTTCAAACAGCTTTAGAAATTAATACTTATTTACTTTAAAACATGGTAACGTAAATATCGGTAACGTAAATATCTTTCTGAGATTTATCGTAACTTTTAATGCCATTGTTCAATTATTCCACTGTTAATTAAAGGCATATTCTAGTGCTTGAGTGTAAGGCAATTTGGCCCATAGGGGACAGTGTAGTTCTCTTACTTAATTTGTGAATAAATACTAACACGTAAATATCGTTGAATTTTTTAACCATTGGACTTATAAGAAAAGGGGGGCTTTTGTTCATAAACACAGACAAACAGTGCCTTTTTTACCTTTCCATGCAATAGAAAGGGTGCTCATGATGTTAAAAAGTTACAACTTAGTCCTATGGAATTAGTTCATCATTCCTTCCAGTCCTTTTGAATTTCCAAATAGAAAAGTAATAATTTTGCGGTGACATCAAAATTTGATAAATATATTAACATTTTTAAAAATCTGTGACACGCATATGTGTGAAGGGTGTGATATTCAGAAAATATAACTCAAATGTAAGACAATCTTACTAAGAAAAAGATATGTTAATGATTTAAAAATTCTTTTTGGTTTAAAATAAAAACTACACGATGATCGGCGACAGTAACGTAAATATCGATTTCTGCTATAAAATGTGATTTTCTCCTAAGATAATCATTCAAGCTACAACAAACAATTGTTGTATTTTAATCAACCACCAACAAAGGTTCGTAAGACTGACAGAAAATAAAATTTATTTAAAATATTATATTACTTAAAACGCGGTACATTATTTGAAGCGAATTGAGACTATAAATTGAGAATGCGTGTACTATGTTGTTTGAATAATTTCACCGTATTCAATTGCTCTATTCATCAAGAAAGATATCCTACGCTTTGTTTTCTCTGTTATTTAAATTGCTGGATCCACCTAACATTCTTCTCTGCAAGCATTGATGCTATTTATTTTTGGAATGCGCAGTACCATGCGCGAAGCAAGCAGTGAGTTTTTCCACTGTCATGGCGGCGGAGGTTACCTGTCCTTGTAATTCCTAGCGGCAGCGACTGGAATCAAGGGCAGAGAACCAGTGCTAGAACCAGTTGAAACAAGGCAATGGAGAGGGTACTTTCACTTTATTTTTTGTTACTGACGATTTCAAACGGATTTTCTTTACAGTTTAATATATGTGTTAATGTAAGCCAACCTTTGGCTAGAACAAGTAAACAATTTGTGGGAATAACTTTAAACAGTACATTTGTGAAAGAAAACTGGAGATATTTTGATCTACAGTAAGGATGAATTGGACAATCGTTATTTTCTCTTAGTCTTTACCGCCACATTTAGCAAAGATTCTATTCAGAACGCAGGCATCTGACGTTATTTATTTTTCTAATATAACAGAAAAAAAACACACCCATAACTGTTACTTTTATATACTGTAACGTTAAGCAAAATAAGTGACGTCAGGTGCCTGTAATATCAGAACATAGGCACTTGTTTTTCTAGGTGTGTCTGAATATGCTCATTAAAATAAATTTAAAAAATGATTGAAATTAGCACGATACAATGGATATGATTTTTTTTAAATGTGCTAATTTCATTGATTTTTTATTTTTATTTTAAAGAGTATATACAGATACACCTAGAAAAACATTTATCCTGCAACTTCCCCTTGCATTGACCTAATAAAGGTAACCTATAGCTAATAAACCAAAGCTTTATCCGGTCACTGCCCTAATAAAGCCTCGTGCATGTATTCCGACATTCCAAAAGCATTGTGAACTCATGTAAATTGCAATGTTTACGCCATGGCGTCGTAGTTTCAACTGCAGAGGTGTGCCTAAATCTGTCGGAAATAGCTTGTTTTAGACGTTCAAATGTAAAATTTTGTTGCAGGATAAACAAAATACAGTGGACCCTCAGATATCCGGACGCCAGATATCCGGATGCTTCGGTATCCAGACGATTTTTCATCGGAACGGATTTTTTAAATGTTATTTTGTCTTGTTTAACTGGTGATTCAGGTATCCGGACGCTTCACATATCCAGACAAATTGACTAGGAACCAAAGCGTCCGGATAAATGAGGCTCCACTGTACATGATAACTGTCTTGAAATATAAGCGAAATTTGGGCTCGGGTCGAAAACGTAAGCCTCGCCGTCTATCACGTTTTCTTACCGTCGCCCAAATATCGCTTATTTCAAGATAGTAACCATGTGTTTTATATATACATAAAATGTCATAAAATACACCATCCTGAAACCAAGTGCCTATGGTGATCACTGCAGAAACAAATTCTAAACAAAATATATGGGTGAAATAATGTGACATTGCTAAGTAAATTTCTTTTGTGCTCGTTGAAGTTGGAAACGAGTAACATACTATCAAAGCCTTTTATCCATTAATTGTTTTATTAATTAAGATTGGTCATTTTCAGATCAAGGAGAATACAGACATTAGCCAAAGGTCTGGCACCAGCATATCTGAGAATTGGGGGAACGGATGCTGATTTTGTCATTTTTACTAAATCAAAGTCGGAACTCATCAAGGAGCATGTTTATCCAGAATTTGATCCTGTCAACTTCACCATGTCAGGTACATATGTACTTAAAAAAAGAATAATTTAGAGGACTTACTTGAGAGATTAATCGGTATATCTCTATTTACAGTTGTACATATCAGTTAATCTATATCGAGACATGCACATAAAAGACAGGGGGACTAGGATTATGAATTTAAATCTAGGATTTTATATATATGGACAATAAACTTGCATATGTGCTACCTACGTCCCTCTTTAAACTTTTTGAACAGGAAAATGCCCATCCAGGTTCTTTCAAGGCAATTATCATGTAAGAAATATGAAGGGGAGATTGAAAACATGGAAAATGTAAGGATACATATACTGATCAGTTTCAAATTCTGCACATTCATTAATTTTTTTATTTCCTTGTAGATATCTTGGTCAACTTTTTAATTTGACAATTAATGTGAAATTAAAACATCCTCACAAAATTTCACAGATTAAATTTGATGAATCTCATTTTAAATAGTTTCATAGATCAGTGACAGCCCCTCCCCTTGAACAGCTGTTTTTTTTCTTCACACTGATCAGACAGTTATTTAACAGACTAGGATTTCCCTCTGATAATTGGGATCCCTTTCATTTATTGTCATCAAACCAATTTGTTCACAGGATGGACAGTAAAAAGCAGATTGCTTTATTGATTTTTATGTCATGTTGTTCTTGAAACCAATATAATTGCACCATCAGAATTTTCCTGCTTTTGATTGTTGATAGTCATTACAATCTGTACGTATACACAGATGATAAGATGAGGATCTCTTGACATATGATCAATGATTTTAAAGTCAGAAGTCTTAAGATTTTATTCAGATGCATTCCACATATGTTTTTTATATATCATCATTGATGTCTAAGGAACTAATTGTGTGATAGTAATCTTAATGCAGATGTTTGCATGGTTAGACAGTAAGATGCTATCTCCATAATACTAAATTACAATAAAAGCTATAGAAGAGATATTAAGACATGTATAAAATGTATAAACAACTGATACTTAAATCACACTTGTACAATTGTACCTGTACCACTTGTAGAGTCATCTTGGGACAGCATTCACAGATTTATGGAGAAAGTTGGTTGGACATTGGTTTTTGACCTCAATTTACTCTATCGCACCAGCGGCAAATGGAACTCTTCAAATGCAGAGGATTTAATAAAGTACACCGTCAAGAAAAACTACACAATGGCAGGATGGGAGCTTGGAAATGGTAAAATAAATTATTAAAAATGAAAGGTTTTAATTTTGTTGTGATATATGTCTCTGTTCTGGCAGTGACAATCTTACTAATTCTGGCAGATATTTTTGGTAGTAAATCGATCCATCCCCAGTCTTTGTCAATTATGTATGGTCCATGCTGTCCTTGTTTCTTATACTGTATGTGTCATATGTATAACTGAACCATTTTTTTTTAAAGTAACATGCATTATTAAGGTCTTCCGTCTTCAGCGGAAGACCTTCTTGTTATTCTTAGGTTTCTTTTCCACTATTTTTAGTATTATTATACGGTAGTTTTTTTTTCTTACCGATTTTTGTGCACGCGAGTTCTCGAAAACGGATTACTCGATTTTCATGAAACTTTCAGGACTGATAGAGCATGGAAAAAACTAGATATGTATTTTTTTGTTTTGATGACGTCACTTCCGGTTCTGAGATTTCCGCATTTTAGTGATTTTCAGAGGGTCATTTTGTCCGGCAGTTTTCTCAAAAAGCACTTAACACAGAAGCATGAAATTTTCAGTGATGCTAGAGCAACCTTTGGAGAAGTGAATTTCGTATATCACAACCACCGGAAGTACGAAGCGCCGATGCTCGCTATGGCTCGAAAATAGTCCTATCAAGAATATCAAAATTTTTAACACCTTTTCTACGATAACTTTTTACCTAGAAATATTTTGTCAAAGCATGTAGAACAAAAAAAATGTAGAATTTGAAGATCTTTCAAATGATATCTCGAGATAAGGGCTGGCCCCTAAAATTAAGGGCCTAGAGGGGCCGAAAGTTTTTCCTTTATATCTCAAAAAGTATTAAGAATTTGTAATACGTCAAACAAGCAAAGTCATTCAAAATGTCAAGCTTAATCTATTGGAGTCGTCAAAATACGTCCAGCGTCGTCACTTCCGGCCAAACCGGAAGTAGTCGAAAAAGCCGTATTTTTGCCGTTCTTGACAAGTTTTTGGGTAACATATATCTCTGGGAGCTTAAAAATTAATTTTCCGTCCGTTGTCGTTACTTCCGGTCAAACCGGAAGTAACAAAAAAGGCTTATTTTTGCATTAATTAACTTAGCCTTAGAGGATTCAAAGCATTTTTGGGCGTTATTTCTCATTTTTGTTAAAAATCAAAGCTACTTCCGGTCAAACAGGACGGAAGACCTACTCGTTGCTTTGCAACGAGCTTTGCTCTAGTTAAGGTCTTCCGTCTTCAGCGGAAGACCTTCTTGTTATTCTTAGGTTTCTTTTCCACTATTTTTATTAAGGTCTTCCGTCTTCAGCGGAAGACCTTCTTGTTATTCTTAGGTTTCTTTTCCACTATTTTTAAGGTCTTCCGTCTCCAACGGAAGACCTTATTGTTTTCGTTCGGTTTCTTTTTCTCTATTATTATTAAGGTCTTCCGTCTCCAACGGAAGACCTTATTGTTTTCGTTCGGTTTCTTTTTCTCTATTATTATTATTATTATTATTATTATTCTTTTTTTTTCTTACCGATTTTGTGCACGCGAGTTCTCGGAAACGGCTTGGTCGATTTTCACGAAACTTTCAGATTTGATAGACATTGGTCTGAACCTTATTGGAAATTTTTTATATGTACGTCGTCACTTCCGGTCGTGAGATATGGACGATTTACTGATTTTCAGAGGGTCAGCTTGTCCTGGCAATCACTAAAAAACGAATGAAGATACTGACTTGAGATTTTCAGTGAAGGTAGACGAAGGATATCTGAATTGCTTTTTTGAGTCTATATTTTTCTAACGCAAAAGGTGTTGAAGCTCTCTTGAGCTCATTATTATTATTGTTTTTCTGACCATCTAATTTTGTGCACGCGATTTCTCGAAGACTACTGGGTTGATTTTCATGAAATTTGCAGGAACAATGTGTTGTTATTGGAAGTTATTTTATTTAAGAGATTTTTTTGGAAATTCCTTTCTGGTGCCAAGTTACGGATAATTTTCTGATTTTTAAATGACATTTTGTACGCGGATTATCTCAAGAACGGTAAAAGATATCACTGTGAAACTTTCAGGGATTATAGATCGTGATAAGTACTATCCAAGATGCGATCTTTTGTACGTCGTCTCTACTTCCTGTTGTAACGGCATGCAAAGAAAAAAAGTCGAATTTTTCAACTTTTTTGTTTTCCAATATTTTAAAATTATATTAGTATGGCTGATAGAAACATATCTCATTAGGCTAAATATGTAATTTGTTTGTAAATTGATAAATTCAAACTCGAGATATTAACATTCAAAAATATGAAGCGGGATCAAAATGGCGGCGGTCTTTGTCAATTCCGACATTTCGCAATAGGGGTTTACAGAGGCAGCCAAGCGTTTGCTTGAACGAAAGTTACATAAGGATCAATGAAATTTGTAAGGATACTTGGATTATCACGTCGTAGGTTCGTTGCAATTCTGCGCCAAACTTCATTTATAATCCAAGGTCTCCTTACAAGTCTTCTTTAATTGGTTTTGGTTGGTTGTCAAAGTAGAAGTAGAAAAGAATTAATGTGCAAATTGATTACAATATCTACTATCTTTTGTTTTGCATCACGGAAACACATAACTTAAATCATAGTTATAATTAATAGTTTTTCAAGAAACAATATATATAGTAAGTACGAAACGTGACCACTGGTTTCCCATGCACACTTGTGTCATATTAAACTAATAGAAAGGACAACTGTTACAATAAGAAAACATTTTTTTAAAGATAATTATTTTTCAGAGACCGTTTAATTAACCTCTGTACTTTTTTTTCTCAATGCAAGTTATTGAACATAATGGAATCTTATTCCTTGACCTACGTAGGACGATCGAGGAATTTTTTCGGTGAAACATACTACCTTTTTCATGAAAGTGTAGGTAATCGGAATGGTCCACTTTCGTGATTAAGAAGAATTCTTGTGCCTTTTGACATTTTTATCCTATTAATGTTATTATCCCAACACAGGTCGTATACAACGAGATATCGGACGGAAGACCTACTCGTTGCTCGCAACGAGATCGGATCTAGTTATTATTATTATTGTTTTTTTTTCTTACCGATTTTGTGCACGCGAGTTCTCGGAAACGGCTCGATGGATTTTCATGAAACTTTCAGGGCTGATAGAACATTAAACAAACCTGATATATATTTTTTTGTTTTGATGACGTCACTTCCGGTTTTGAGATTTTTGCGATTTAGTGATTTTCAGAGGGTCACTTTGTCCGCGAGTTTTCTCAAAAACGGCTTAGGATAGAAACTTGAGTTTTTCAGCAATGATAGAGCAAAATATGTAAATGTGACATACGTATTTCATTTTTACCGGAAGTGCTGCATGCCGACGCTCGCTATGGTCCGAAAAGGGGCATGTCGAGAATTTTAAAATTTCTAACACTTTTTCTTCGATATCTTTTTACATACAAATATTTCTTTAAGACATATAGAACAAAAGAAGCGTAAAATTACGTGATCTTTCAAACGATATCTCGAAAAAAGGGCTGGCCCCTATAATTAAGGGCCGAGAGGGGCCAAACGTTTTTCCTTTATATCTAAAAAAGTATTGAGAATTTGTAATACGTCAAAGAAGCAAAGATGTTCAAAATGCTAAGCTTAATCTATCTGGATCGTCAAAATTCATCCGGCGACGTCACTTCCGGTCAAACCGGAAGTGTACGAAAATGCATACTTTTGCCTTTCTTGACTTATTTTGGGTAGCACATCTCACTGGAAGCATAAAACTTAATTTTCCGTCCGTCGACATCACTTCTGGTCACACCGGAAGTAGCCAAAAATAGCTTAATTTTCAAGGTTTTGACGCAAAATTGAATTTTTAAAGTCAATTGAAACAACTTAGCTCATTGCTTTCATTTGTTGACGTCACTTCCAGTCAAAACAGGACGGAAGACCTACTCGTTGCTTTGCAACGAGCTTTGCTCTAGTTATTAAGGTCTTCCGTCTCCAACGGAAGACCTTATTGTTTTCGTTCGGTTTCTTTTTCTCTATTATTATTATTATTATTATTATTATTCTTTTTTTTCTTACCGATTTTGTGCAAGCGAGTTCTCGGAAACGGCTCGGTCGATTTTCACGAAACTTTCAGATCTGATAGATATTGGTCTGAACCTTATTGGAAATTTTTTATATGTACGTCGTCACTTCCGGTCGTGAGATATGGACGATTTACTGATTTTCAGAGGGTCAGCTTGTCCTGACAATCACTAAAAAACGAATGAAGATATTGACTTGAGATTTTCAGTGAAGGTAGAGGAAGGATTGCTGAATTGCTTTTTTGAGTCTATATCTTTCCAGCGCATAAAGCGTTGAAGCTCGCCTGAGCTCCTTTTTATTATTATTTTTCTGACCATCTAATTTTGTGTACGCGATTTCTCGAAGACTACTGGATGGATTTTCATAAAATTTGCAGGGACAATGTGTTGTTATCTGAAGTTATTTTATCCGAGAGATTTTTTGGAAATTCTTTTCTGGTGCCAAGTTACGGACAATTTTCTGATTTTAAAATGACATTTTGTTCGCGGATAATCTCAAGAACGGTGAAAGATATCAAGCTGAAACTTTCAGGGATTATAGATCTTGATAAGTACTATCCACGACGCGATCTTTTGTACGTCGTCTCTACTTCCTGTCGTAACGGCATGCAAAGAAAAAAGTCGAATTTTTAAAACTTTTTTGTTTTTTAATATTTTCAAATTATATTAGCATGGTTGATAGAAACATTTATTATTAGGCTAAATATATAATTTGTTTGTAAATTGCTGAATTCGAACTCGAGATATTAACATTCAAAAGTCTGAAGCGGGACCATAATGGCGGCGGTCTCTGTCAATTCCAACATTTCGCAATAGGGGTTTACAGAGGCAACCGAGCGTTTGCTTGAACGAAAGTTACATAAGGAGCAAAGAAATGTGTAGGGATACTTGGATTGTCACATCGTAGGTTCGTTGCAATTCTGTTTCAAACTACATTTATAATCCAAGGTCTCCTTACAAGTCTTCTTTAATTGGTTTTGGTTGTTTCTCAAAGTAGAAATAGAAAAGAATTAATGTGCAAATGAAGTACAATATCTACTATCTTTTGTTTTGCATCACGGAAACACATAACTTAAATCATAGTTATAATTAATATTTTTTTAAGAACAATATATAGAGTAAGTACAAAACATGACCACTGTTTTCCAGTGCACACTTGTGTCATATTTGAAGCTCGCCTGGGCTCGAAAAATAGACTCACAAATATCTCGCGAAATTTGACACGTTTTCTTTGATATCTTTGTACCTGTAAAATTGGTTAACAGATATATAATAAAAGTTGTTCAGAATAACAAATTCTTTCATTTAATAAGAAGAAAAAGGGTCTGACCCCTCAAATAAGGGGCCTTGAGGGACAATAACGTTTCAATTTATAACTCTTTAACTATCAAGATTCTGTTATATATTTCTAAAAGCAAAAATGTTTATCTTAACAATCTACAACAATACAATGAAAAAGTATGATCATACGTTACGTAAAAAAGGGCCATAAGGAGCCAAGATGCTGAAATCTTTGCTTCTTTTTATCTCCAAAGGGAGAAATATTTTGATAAGGAGTATTGAATAAGAGATCTTTAGAATTGTATTTTAAACAATATACAACAATTCAATTTTTGCAAAACGGCCCCATTTAGGACTTGAAGGGCTGGCCTTTATATATTTCTATTCTGCATAGCTCAAAAACGAAAAGAAATTTCTGAATAGTTGTGCAACAAAAATCATTAAAGTTACAAACCGTATCATTTGAAATGAAGAAACAGGGGCTGACCCCTAAAATAAAGGGCCCAGAGGGGCCAAAAGAATTTTATCTATAACTCATTGATGATATCTAAATCAAAAGGATTTGATCAAAACAGAGAAAGCATGATATCATTATGTTTTAACAAAGATCGAAGTCAAAATCATATCTTATCTTATCGAAAATTCGGACGGAAGACCTACTCGTTGCTCGCAACGAGATCGTTTCTAGTTATTATTATTATTGTTTTTTTTCTTACCGATTTTGTGTGCACGATTTCTCGGAAACGGCTCGTTCGATTTTGATGAAACCTTCAGGACTGATAGAACATCAAACAAACCTGATATATAATTTTTTGTTTTGATGACGTCACTTCCGGTTTTGAGATTTCCGCGATTTAGTGATTTTCAGGGGGTCTCATTGTCCATCATTTTTCTCGAAAATGCCTTAAGACAGAAACATGAGATTTTCAGCGATGATAGAGCAATGTGTGCTCTTTTGTCACACACCACTCTTTTTCTCCGGAAGTGCCGCACGTCGGCGCTCGCTATGGCTCGAAAAAAGACATATTGGGAATTTAGAATTTTTTAACACATTTTTTGCAATATCTTTTTACACATTAATATTTTGTTAAGACATATAGAACAAAAGTTGTGAAGAATGTCACGATCTTACGAAAGATATCAACGAAAAGGGGCTGGCCCCTACAATAAAGGGCCAAAAAGGGCCGAAAGTTTTTCCTTTATATCTCAAAAAGTATTGAGAATTTGTAATACGTCAAAGAAGCAAAGTTGTTCTAAATATCAAGCTTTATCGAATGGCGTCGTCGAAATACGTCGGGCGACGTCACTTCCGGTCAAACCGGAAGTAGTCCAAAATTGCATATTTTTTCCGTTCTTGACAGGTTTTTGGGTAACATATGTCACTGGAAGCTTAAATCTTAATTTTCAGTCCGTCGACGTCACTTCCGGTCAAACCGGAAGTAGCCAAAAATTGCTTAATATTGCATTAATTCATAAAGATTTGGAAGATTAAACCATTTTTGAACTTCATTACTCTTTTTTTTTAAATGAAAGTTACAGGTGCACTTCCGGTCAAACAGGACGGAAGACCTACTCGTTGCTTTGCAACGAGCTCGGCTCTAGTTATTATTGTTTTTTTTTCTTACCGATTTTGTGCACGCGAGTTCTCGGAAACGGCTCGCTCGATTTTCATGAAACTTTCAGGACTGATAGAACATCAAACAAACCTGATATATAATTTTTTGTTTTGATGACGTCACTTCCGGTTTTGAGATTTCCGTGATTTAGTGATTTTCAGGGGGTCAGTTTGTCCGCGAGTTTTCTCAAAAACGGCTTAGGATAGAAACTTGAATTTTTCAGCAATGATAGAGCAATATATGTAGATGTGACATACGTATTTCATTTTCACCGGAAGTGCTGCACGCCGACGCTTGCTATGGTCCGAAAAAGAGCATGTCGAGAATTTTAAAATTTCTAACGCCTTTTCTTCGATATCTTTTTACCTACAAATATTTTGTTAGGACATATAGAACAAAAGTTGTAGAGAATGTCACGAATTTTCAAAGCATATCAACAAAAAGGGGCTAGCCCCTATAATTAAGGGCCCAGAGGGGCCAAAAGTTTTTCCTTAATATCTCAAAAAGTATTGAGAATTTGTAATACGTCAAAGAAGCAAAGTTGTTCAAAATTTCAAGCTAAATCTATTGGTGTCGTCAAAATGTGTCCGCTGACGTCACTTCCGGTTAAACCGGAAGTAGTCAGAAAATGCATATTTTTGCCGTTCTTGATATGTTTTTGGGTAACATATGTCACTGGAAGCATAAAACTTAATTATCCGACCGTCGACGTCACTTCCGGTCAAACTGGAAGTTGCCAAAAATAGCTTATTTGGAAGGTTTTGATACAAAATTCAAATTATAAAGTCACTGGAGACGACTTAGCTCATTGCTTTCTTTTGTTGACGTCACTTCCGGCACTTCCGGTCAAAACCGGACGGAAGACCTACTCGTTGCTTTGCAACGAGCTTTGCTCTAGTTCTATATAATTTTTTCATCATATCTTTAAAAAATTTTTACTACTAAATCTCGAGATTATGCAGTGCAATAATCCCCTGTGAGATTTTATAATATAAAGTCTTTTGACCAAGTATTAGTGCAAAGGATGAGGGTTAATTGTTGGTCATATAAATGAAAATGTAGTGTATCTCAGAATTTTCTTGAGATATTAATATAAACAAAATACTCTTCAATAAGTTTGCTGAAAATCAAAATCTGCATTGATTTGAAAATCAGGGAGTAAATACACTTTAGGGTAAACAAGCAAATTCAAAGAATTGTGGTCCCCCGCTTTCGGTGTCTTCGTTGGTGAGATGTTATTTTTTATGACATATTGTGTCTAATATGAACATCATATGTCATTTCACAGAAATTATCATTGAAGTTGATTTTTTTGAAGGATGAAAACCTTATCCTGACCGTTAAAAAGTTATGGCCAAAGTTAACGTTTTTTAAAGTAGGTCAACTCCAAGGTCAAGATCAAAGGGTCAAAGTTGTTGATGAAAGGTTTTCTCACAAGGATTACATATGTGAAGTATGAAAGCCCTAGCCCTTACTGTTCAAAAGTTGTGGTCAAGGTTAAAGTTTTTACATAAGTACGTAAATCTTTAAGGTCAAGGTCAAAAGGTCAAAGTTGTTGATATCCAATGAAAGGACTTGCCACAAAGAATACATATGTGAAATATAAAAGTCCTAGTATCTACGGTTCAAAAGTTGTGACCAAAGTTAAAGTTTTTTTAAAAAGTAGTTAAAACTCCAATCCAAGGTCAAAGGGTAAAAGTTGTTGGTATCCAATGAAAGGTCTTCTCAAAAAGATTACATATGTGAAGCACGAAAGCCCTAGCCCTCACCGTTCAAAAGTTATAGTCAAGGTTAAAGTTTTTTCATAAGTTTGTAAATCTCCAAGGTCAAGGTCAAAAGGTCAAGGTTGTTGGTATCCAATGAAATGTCTTGCAACAAGGAATAAATATGTGAAATATGAAAGTCCTAGTATCTACTGTTTAAAAGTTGTGACCAAGGTTAAAGTTTTTAAAAAGTAGTTAAAACTCCAAGGTCAAGGTCAAAGGGTATAAGTTCTTGGTATCCAATAAAAGGTCTTCTCACAAGGATTACATATGTGAAGTACGAAAGCCTTAGTCCTCACCGTTCAAATCTTATGGTCAAGGTTAACGTTTTTTCATAAGTACGTAAATCTCCAAGGTCAAGGTCAAAAGGTCAAGGTTGTTGGTATCCAATGAAAGATCTTGCCACAAACAATACATTTGTGAAATATGAAAGTCCTAGTACCTTACATTCAAAAGTTATGGCCAAAGTAAAAGTTTGAAATTTCTGTGTAAAAGTGGGTCAAACTCAAAGGTCAAGGTCAAAAGGTCAAATTTGGTGGTACCCAAAGAAAGGTCTTGTCACAAGGAATACACGTGTGAAATATGAAAGTCATAGCTCAACTAAATCAAAAGTTATGGGCAAGGTTAAAGTTTTTGTGACGGACAGACTGACAGACGGACAGACTGACAGACTGACGGACAGACGGACAGACGAATGAGATTTAATGTCCCCTCGCTTTCGCGAAAGCGCGGGACAAAAATTATTAGGAGCTCTGATATTTAGCAGACAGCTTGCTTGTTAGATTACAATAGGAAAATTGTTCTTTTCCATAACAATTATTCTACAGGTCAGAGATTGAAGTCTAAGTTTAGGGCTCATTTTCCTTAATTTTTTCACTATATATATATTATTCTTTCATTAATAATCCATTTCATTGAATCACTTGAATGAATTTATTTTTTGTTTATAAGAACCTGGTGAGTATATGAAGTTTGGAGTCAATCTGACTGTTCAGGAGCTTGTCAAGGACTACCAGAAGTTATCCAGCATCCTGTCCAAAGCACCTGCCAAGGTCAGGGGTCACATCTTAATAGGGCCCAGTACTATACCACTGGTTCAGACTCGTGTCATAAAGTTTTTCAATGAGTAAGTATCTCTCTGATTTTGATGGTGATTTCCTGATTTTTTTTACTATTTGATAGCAGATTACTATTTTTCCTTTCTATCTTCAAGATTTTTACAATTAGGAGGTAGCAGTGCAGTAACATCACCAAATTTTCATCAGTAAGTAGTTATTGCTCTTAATTTATTTTTCATACTATATATATGTTACATATACATATAGATGTAAACCATATAACCATGAATCAAATCTTTTATCTTTCATTAAACATTTTATAGCAATATTCTTTTCAAGCTACAATGATATTGGACATTTATCGATAATAGTGATTTTTGAGTACGGTATATAAAAAGTTTTTAATCAGAAGTATTATGGTTGATTTTGAAATGAATTAATTTTGTCTCTTAGTTACTATATGGACCAAGCGAGTGCCTCCCTTAGAGACTTTATTGACCCAGACATACTTGATGGACTTCAGGTAGAAATTAACCATGGAAATGATGCAACCAAAAAGTTTACCAAAGGGAAACAACTGTGGATAGGGGAGACAAGCTCAGCTTGGGGAGGAGGAGCTAAGGGTCTGTCTGATACTTATGTGGCAGCTTTCATGTAAGGCTCTATTCTCTTTGGTACTGTGCTTAGGGGGAAAAACTGAATGCTATATTCTATGTAATCATTTTTGTCATAATTGTAAATAAAAATACCATAGGTATTTTTGATAAACCTTTTCAAATCTATGCAAGTATTTCTTATCAATTTTATGAGTTTGGTTTGTGAACAAATGAATTCTGGGGGAAGTTTATAATTATATTCTTATAATTAACTTATATCACATCTTTGTGATTCAAGAGTTATTCCCCTTGATGCAGATTCATTAAAAATGTATATTAGTAAATTTTATTAATATTGACTGACTTACATTATTATTAATTCAGTATTGCTTTATTTTTCTGAGGTGGCTGGATAAACTTGGTCTTGCTGCAAAAAGTAATGTTGGTGCTGTTATACGGCAGACATTTTATGGAGCAAATTATGGACTGATAGACCACATCACCCAGGAACCAAATCCTGTAAATTTGTTTTTAGTGTGTTTGCATGATATATTTTGATCACTGTAGAAGACCTCTGAAACATGAAACCAGTTTTGAAAGATCAATTTGAAAAAAAAAGAACTAATTTTTCATTGTACACAACATGAAATCTTTACTTGCCTGTCCATTATAATTAAAGTAACATTTTTTTTATCTGCAGTATACAAATAATACAATGAAGATTGAACTGGCCAATATTTACCGTTTAAAACAAATACAGATGGATATAAGAGTTGTGGTTTACTTATATAGCTTCTTGACTATTTATTAGGTGTCGAGAAGATGTATGGTTTTTTAGTAAGATCCAAATAATCATATCAAAGCATGATTCAACTTCAGTATTTTTAACACTGATACACATATCTCGAATACCATGCTTTCAAGTATTTTTACCCTAGATATTAAGATATCTCAAATCTTTGGATATATAATTAAATTTTTTTCTCAATACTGTTCCATAGAGTTTAAGATAATTAATGGATAGTTGACTACATGTATAAAAATCAGTATTACAATAACACTGTGTCTGATTACCAAAAAATCCCAAAACTTATTACATGTATCAACTCTCTGTCAATTTTTGGTTCTTTTACAGGACTATTGGTTAACCTATTTATACAAAAAGCTGGTTGGAGATTATGTGTTCCAAACAACATCATCAGATAAGGACAGGAGAGTGAGATTTTATTGCCACTGTGCTGCAGATGGGTCAGTATTAATAACCTCTCTCCAAGTTATACTAAAAAATCTCGGACATAGATTATTAATTTTTTAAGCTTGATTGTTCAGATATTGAAATGTTTCCTTCAGATTTCCCCCAGGCAGCCTCACTCTGTATGGCATGAATCTGTACAATTCTAATGTGACAGTACAACTGAACCAAGAGTTTGATACCTCTCACATGCTGGTTTATCTGATGTCACCTCCCAACAATGATCTCAAGTCTAAGTAAGTACACACAAAGTTTAATTCTTATACATGTATATGGAATTACATGTAATGTGGAGTTCCTGAGATTACTGTAAATCACTTTTTATTTGTGAGAACTTTATTTTCGTGTAATTACGGGAGGCGGTGTTCTTGTAAGTATTCCTAAAGATGATATAGAGCAAATTCAAATATTTTTTGTCTTGCTAATAAAGAGTCAATGTCTATCTTACGTAAATAAAGAGTCGTATAAATTTAGTGATCTACAGTATTTTTTAAAACCCACTTTAAGGATATCCGATCCTCAGCCAGGAAGGATAACTCCAAAAATTAATATTTAATTTGAAATGCATCAAAATGAAGCTTGAAAATGAATTTTTTTTCATGCAGCAATTTTCATTTTATTCATCTTTATAAGATTCAAGGTCTTTGGAAGTCGTAGAAAAGGTCTTATAAAAGTTGACATTTGTCACACCTATAAAAGGAAAAAAATTAATACAGTTTTCAGAGAAATAAGATTGTTCTTGAATCCAGTCTTAATACCAATGCTTATTAGCATGGTATGAAATAAGAAGTGATTTGTAGTGTCTTTCAATGATAGCAAAAACCTTTTACACTGTGTATTATAGAATACGTGACGGAAATAGAAGACAAAAAATACCAAGTACATATAAAAACCATGGGAATTTATCTGAATGCCTGGATACCTATTGTTTTTTAATCCAAGATATATTTGTTGATCAATTTGCAATTAGAAAATGCATTGCTGATATTCCAATTCACTTTTTCTGCAAAAATATTATTACATTTTCATACTATAATATGATTCCTTAATCTTTAACTTTAATGAAGTACTGTCCTTAAATTTACATAACTTTGTGAAAAAAAAATTGTAGATTGAGACTTTAAAAATGTAGATATAGATTTAAATTACACGAGGACCCCCATGTCAATTTCAATAGTCCTCGCCCACTGACGCCAAACACCAAGGCAGCCACACAAGATTTACATGCATATCTGGCCTCCTTATCAAACATGAAATTTGCATGTATATTAGGCCTCCTTAGCTTTTGACCTATCAACCTGCCTAATTTACATTCCATTAGAATTATCAAGAAATTAACTTCGCTAACTTTCAAAGAGTTATCACAGAGAAAAAATTAGAAATGGAAATATAAGTAAATTAAAACTGTACAAAGTTAATTTATCAATTTTGAATATGTATTTTCATGATATATATTTATATTTTTTGAAAGCTTTTACTATTCATTTTTATATTCCTTTTTTAATGTTATTTGGAAAGAAAATATTTATACCAATTTACATCTCTACTTTCACATACTAAGCAAATTATTTAGTTTATCCTTTTGTATAAGATATATGCATAATTTAATTATTATATTTATGATGTCACTTGATTTTTTAATTGTGCAATCAATTTGACTTTGAGGCCATATTTTCCCCATTTATTATTTTAAATGCCAATCTTACATGTATATGTATATTTGCTTATTTGACAGGAATAAATGTCATATGCTTTCTTGTCAGAGTCAAAGTGTTTTCTAGGTCCATCAAAATGTCACACTACAGTGTATATCTCGCCCAAAAATCAATTTCCAAAATTATAAAATTATTGCACATGGTTACCATTGTAATCAATAATTGAAAAAGAGGTTTCAACAGTGCTGATGCCTCTCAAATGATAAATTGATTACGTCTGTCAGCCTAGTTGTCAGCAATGTTTAAGGCATCCATCCTTGGCCAATCCCATTTTTGGTTGCCTCAAATTTCCGTTACAATCTTGCAATTCAGTCGAATAAACAATACGTACGTAGTCATCTGATGTTTATTGAATATTGTGGCCGCCAAAACAAGTTTATGTTTGTTAATCTTTTTGCAGCATTTTTAGCTCACCTGAGCGGAAGGCTCAAGTGAGCTTTTCTGATTGTCCGTCGTCCGTCCGTCGTCCATCTGTCTTTCCGTCTGTAAACTTTTCACATTTTCATCTTCTTCTCAAGAACCACTGGGCCAATTTTGACCAAACTTGGTACAAAGCATTCATGGGTGAAGGGGAATTTAAATTGTAAAAATAAAGGGCCAAGTCCCCTCACAAGGGGAGATAATCAAGAAAAGACAAAAATAGGGTGGGGTCATTAAAAAATCTTCTTCTCAAGAAACACTGGGCCAGAAAAGCTGAAACTTATTAAAGCATCCTGGGGTAGTGTAGATTCTAAATTATTCAAATCATGACCCCCGGGGGAAGGGCGGGGTCACAATTGGGAATCAAAGTTATACATAGAAATATATAGGAAAAATCTTTGAAAATCTTCTTCTCAAGAACCACTGGGTCAGAAAAGCTGAAACTTATGTGGAAGCATCCTGGGGTAGTGTAGATTCTAAATTGTTCAAATCATGACCCTCAGGGAAAGGGCTGGGCCACAATGGGGAATCAAAGTTATACATAGAAATATATAGGAAAAATCTTTGAAAATCTTCTTCTCAAGAACCACTGGGCCAGAAAAGCTGAAACTTATGTGGAAGCATCCTGGGGTAATTTAGGTTCTAAATTGTTCAAATCATGACCCCCGGGGAAAGGGCGGGGCCACAATGGGGAATCAAAATTTTACATAGGAATAAATAGGAAAAATCTTTGAAAATCTTCTTCTCAAGAACCACTGGGCCAGAAAAGCTGAAACTTATACGGAAGCATCCTGGGGTAGTGTAGATTCTAGATTGTTCAAATCATGACCCCCGGGGGAAGGGCGGGGCCACAATGGGGAATCAAAGTTTTACATAGAAATAAATAGGAAAAATCTTAGAGAAATTTTTCTTCTCAAGAACCACTGGGTCAGAAAAGCTGAAACTTACGTGGAAGCATCCTGGGGTAGTGTAGATTCGAAGGGCGGGGTCACAATTGGGAATCAAAGTTATACATAGAAATATATAGGAAAAATCTTTTAAAATCTTCTTCTCAAGAACCACTGGGTCAAAAAAAACTTATGTGGAAGCATCCTGGGGTAGTGTAGATTCTAAATTGTTCAAATCATGACCCTCAGGGAAAGGGCTGGGCCACAATGGGAATCAAAGTTATACATAGAAATATATAGGAAAAATCTTTGAAAATCTTCTTCTCAAGAACCACTGGGTCAGAAAAGCTGAAACTTATGTGGAAGCATCCTGGGGTAGTGTAGATTCTAAATTGTTCAAATCATGACCCTCAGGGAAAGGGCTGGGCCACAATGGGGAATCAAAGTTATACATAGAAATACACATGTATATAGGAAAAATCTTTGAAAATCTTCTTCTCAAGAACCATTGGGCCAGAAAAGCTGAAACTTATGTGGAAGCATCCTGGGGTAGTTAAGATTCTAAATTGTTCAAATCATGACCCCCGGGGAAAGGGCGGGGCCACAATGGGGAATCAAAATTTTACATAGAAAAAAATAGGAAAAATCTTTGAAAATCTTCTTAAGAACCACTGGGCCAGAAATGTTAATTTATCAATTTTGGGGTAGTGTATTTTCTAAATTGTTATATATGACCCCCGGGGATATTTTTTGGGGAATCAAAGTTTTACATAGAAATTTTCTATAAATTTTTCTTTTTTAAAACCACTGGGTCAGAAAAGCTGAAACTTACGTGGAAGCATCCTGGGGTAGTGTAGATTCGAAGGGCGGGGTCACAATTGGGAATCAAAGTTATACATAGAAATATATAGGAAAAATCTTTGAAAATCTTCTTCTCAAGAACCACTGGGCCAGGAAAGCTGAAACTTATGTGCACATGGAAGGATCTGGGGTAGTGTAGATTTCAAAATGTCTAAGTTATGATCAGTGGGGTAGAGTGGGGATGCATTTATTACAAGGGGGAAATCTGGTAAAGAAAAGAATGGTCAAAGCTTCTCAGGTGAGCGATGTGGCCCATTGGCCTCTTGTTTAACAAAAAGAAGCAACTGAATTATTTCCAGCGTCATTAGAGATGCCTCCCTCAGACACCAATTACATTATAACTTTCATAAATTTCTTTCAAAATCTTTCGCTTCAGTTAATATCGTTTTCATTTTATATGATCAAAGACTAATATATAAAACCATAACCTTACAGTTATGCAGTTTTAATCATTAAGAAATGCATTTTCTCAATTTTAGCAATTTCGTATAGCTTTTACGCCCAACAGAGGTTTTAATTTGGTCAATCGGACATAAATAAAATGAATACATCAAGAAAATTAATAATATTGCGGCTATCCTTCAAAATGTTAATTTACAGTGTTCAGAGAATTTAATGCTCTAAATAAATAGTGAATATTTTTTTCATATAAGGACAAGGTTTACAGAAAAGTATATTCTTAAGCCGTTGTTGACCTTAGTTTAACCTTTTACGACGCATGTCAGGCGTAACATTCCTCTAAATATTTCTGTGATAATTATCCATTTTTTGTTACAAACAAGCAAGTAGTCTCTGTATACAGTTTATCGGTATATGAAAGTTTATTGTGTAAAGATACCCGGTAAACGTATTTAAATTGTATATTTGTATTCCTTTTAAATACATTTGTATTGTATACTTGAATTTAAATCTGTTTTATTAATAAAGATAGTTTCAGAACTTAAAAATATAAAATTGTTTTACTATTTTCATGCTTAGCTCAACTATAAGCGTACCTATGGGCAGCGGAAAGGGCAAAAATTACCATAATGAGAAAACAAACAATTATTTTAATTTCAATGATCATAAAAACTTAACATATGATATACAATGCATAATCAACAGAACTTTTTGCAGAACAAGTATACATTAAAGCATAACAAACGAACGAGTACGTAACAAACATTAATGAATGCAAAACCAACGATCATCTTTGCAGCACAAACGTACATAAAAACACGACAAACGAAAAAAACTTGACCAACGTGCATGCATTAAATCTAGTCTTCCCGACTATCGGATTTTTTTTAAATTTCTTTTTTGTCGGTGCACAGAAACTCTTCAAACTTCTTAGGCACATTTTCTTTTTAAATGAATTCAATAATACGTAAAAACTTAAACAAATTTGCGTATTTATTACTGAATCAGCAGTATCACCTTCAAAAAGCGGTAAATGTAGTACTCCGTTATAAATATGACAACCAAAAACAGACATCGATACAGAGAGACGTAAGTGTCGTAGATAGTAATGGTACATGGGCACAGATTTGAAGTTAATATTTTCTGTATAATATTTCGACTTATGTATTTTAATAGTATTTCACACAAAAAATATATTAAAAATCTTATTTCATCTAAAAGTTATTAAAACTTCAAATTTTTAGACGGGTTTGATTGGCACATCCTTGCACTCTCACAAATTTTAATTTTATTCTTAATACTTAGGAAAAGTGGCAATCTTGTTTCAATAACTTTAAGACGAAATAATTAACTTCAAATCTGTGTCCATATATCTCTAAAGATATTTAACGTATTGATATTGAGAAGATATTTCTTCTCAGAAAGATTGAATTAGTATTTCAATGAAAATTGGTGGTGTTAATAAAAAATGAACAATTAAATTCTATAAAAATTCATAACATCAAAATGATTTGATTTCAAAAAAGATTTTTATCAAAATCTTCATAAAAATAGCTAAATCTAACATTGTACTTATGGTAAAATAATGCAAAATGAAAGTACTGCATTGTTATACATTGACGTAGCATCGTTTTTAAAAGGAGGGGGTAACCAAAGAAAAAATTTCAATCTAGCTGAAAAAAAGATTTTAAAAACTTAACAAGCCAAAACAAAAAGGAAATTTAAATGATATAGCCCAAACTCGAAAATCCCGTGTGTGTGAGTGTGTGTGTGTGTGTGTGTGTGTGTGTGGGGGGGGGGGGGGGGGGTTATGTTCAATTCTTTCAGTGCCAATTTTTTTCCCTAATATACATGTACTGCATAACCCATTTTGACCTTACTCTTAAAATTGGGAATTGTTGCTACGTACCTGTCATATGATATGCCACTGTAATGTAAAGTTATCATAATAGATTCTTGTAATATTTAAAGAATTGGGGAAAACCAACTTTTATGTAACAAGAACAACAAAAATTGACGAAACGGCCTTCAGGAGAATGAGATATTTTTCTACATTTTATGTAAATTCTTTTCTTTCATTTTAAATTTTTAAGATGAATCAACCCCCCAAAAAGTAAAAAATTTAAGGGGGGTCTGAGGTAGAACCACGTCCATGTTGTATAACATAAACATAATGTGGCAAAGAGTTCTATACAAAAAAAAAATGTGTGGGGGAATTTCTGTGCATACAAATTATCTAGCATGTAAATGATGGTTTTCATTTATTAAAAAATATAAACTGTACCTCAGTTTGTTGTTTTTAATCGCGATTCTACGGTGTCCTTTTTTCAGTGGTTTTCGCATTTATAGCTGAGTACTAGATTTACCGCTTTTGGCAGATGATACTGCTGATTCAGTAATAAATACGCAAATTTGTTAAAGTTTTTATATATTAATGAATTTTTTTAAACCTAGAAATTTGCCTAGAAAAGACAAAAAAGAAATCTGCAAGAAAAAAAAAAAGAAAACGGGACCGTCGGGAGCCGGGAGTCGGGAAGACTGGATTTACCGCGTGCACGTTCGTTTGTCGTGTTTTTATGTACGTTTGTACTGCAAAGATGGTCGTTGGTTTTGCATTCATGTATGTTTGTTACGTACTTGTTCGTTGATTATGCTTTAATGTATACTTGTTCAGCGAAAAGGTCTGTTGATTATGCATTGTATATCATTTGTTAAGTTTTTATGGTCATTGAAATAAAATAATTGGTTGTTTTCTTATTTTTGTAATTTTTGCCCTTTCCGCTGCCCATACTACGTACCGAGAAAAAAAGAAGCTAGCATTTCTTCCCAGCATTTGGATAACTAGTATTTAAGATTCAGTAAGAGCTTTAAAAGACAGTGTGGTTTCATGAGATTGTGGCATTACAATAAAGGTCGTTTTTAAAGATAACCTACTTAGACAAAGTGCTTTTGAGGCATTATCCCCTGATGCTGTACTATACGTATAGTATAGCAAGAGCATGATCGTACGAATACTTTCTAAAACGAGGCAAGCTAATGACGAAGAAGTTGATGATACAAGATAAAAACAGTCTAATTTAAAGTCACAATTTCTCAAATTCTATGGTCGATACAATGGCCTTTTCGAAAAATACAATTCGTCCTTATGTTGAATGTTGACTGGGTTTTATTAAATACAAATTGTGAGACCATTATTTACACAGTTGAATTGTCTGTGGTTATTCTTATTGCCCCATCATGACAAGAAGCACACGGCAGGTATCAAAGGTCGACAGGGGATTTCTCGTCCTCAGCGTCTAATCCATCTCCAATTTTTGTAGAGGTCTCTGTTTCCTCTGCTTCCAGTTTGTATTTTTGAGTAAAGGATCACTTCACTGTACATAGGGATCTGACCTATAGGACCGGGCTTGGTTTTATTCTCTACAAAAAGCTTGTCGATTTCCGTTCTGATTAATGACATTAGGCTGAATGCATATAACAATTTGTTTTTCCTAAATCTTTATTTCAGTGAGTAGAGATAGAGGGAACCCTTTTTTTATTGATTTTCTGAGTTTGTTATCTCCAAATGTAATAATTGATATTTGTCTTTACTTCTCATTGTACATTAAGGTAATGTCTACTGCCTCTGAAATTCTATTCTTAATGTCTATGCTATTTATTCGTGGATATAATAATAACCTGTCTTTAATGTCATATGTGTGCAAATTATAAAGGCCTACATGAAATTCAAGTGAGTGCATTTACAGAAATATGAAGCCAAAATCAATGTGATTAAATTCTAAGGGATATATACAATTGAAATTCATCGCAGCTCAATGCTGCCAGGAATACCTGTATTGAGTAACACATTGTGAGTTATTCTTGTCCTCGAAGAAAGTGTGCTTATTGAGGTTCGTTCCATCTGACTGACAACTGTACATTGGATTGTTACGATTTGATATTTCTTTAGTGTTTCTTGTATCAAGAATGGGAATGCATAAGGGAAGGAAAAATACACAAGTCTATAAAAAAATTAAAATAGTCTTTGAAAAGGCGAAAGTGTTGTACCAGGTGGATTCGAACCCCCGACTTTAAAAAGAGAGTATCCAAGGTGTAAAAGTCAGCGCTTGTATCAACTGAGCTAGTCTGACTATAAGAATGTTTGGCATAAATTTAGAGAAGATTTTGAAAATCTGGTTTCCTTATTTTTTTGTAGGTTTTTTGTGAATTTCGACCCCAGGGCAGGGGTGCCCCTAAAAAACTCTTATCTTAAATTATTCATTACATCCTAACCTATCAAAATATTATAATTTTATTTAGGGGCAGGCCTGCCCTGATGGACTTCAAGGCCAAGTTTCATGCAAAAATCAACGCTTTAACGGACAAAATGGTGTTTCGGTCAACTTTGGAGGTTTATTGTTAAGTTGTAAATAATAAATTTTAGGTATAAAATACAAATTTAAAAAATTTAGACATATATACGGTAGAAAACAACAAATAAAGATTGATTTTTAAATGTCACTTTTTCCGGGAAATTGTTCTCTCCTATAGGTCAATTCCTTTGTTAAAGCGAATACATCCAAATTTGTGTCGATGAACCCTTGAGCTTGATTTGTTCGTTAATTTCACATTTAGAGAGACTGAGATACCTTTTCTTTTGCAACTTCACAGTCTATTATCTAGATTTGTTACTGCAATTTTTTATCACATGTATCAATGATTAAAAATTATAAAGTCGCAATCAGATTCGGAAAATGGTTTGCAGACAAGAAGACCCAAAAGACATATTTGAATTCACTCGTAAAATGAGATATAATGATCTTTTCACATTTGCGACATGTATTAAACTGATTGGCGCTTTAGCAATTTTATTAAATATGGTTGAAGTTTGATGATAAGGTCATTTATAACAAATAAAAAAACTATAGGCGGGTTTTATTGTAAAATATGTAAAAGTACAAAACATATTTGATAAAGATAATATGTTTTACAATTTATTCAGAAAATACGACATATTTTTTTTAGGAAAATTGACATTTTTTTGTACATATGAAGTTTTATATCTCTTATTGGATGCAAGGTATGTTCATGAACAATTGTGTTTCATCAATGCGTCGTCCTTCAAATTACAATAGTTTCAATATAGAATGTTAGTTAGGTTCTACAATTGTATTGTTCACAACGAATTATAATCATATTCAGTACTAGTGGGATAGTAAAAAATGAAGTACAGTATACATGTAGTTCATGTTTCGTGATTTGTTATGTTTGAATTATCCTCCCTAGCTTTCTTAAAATGTATTAAATAAATGCCACTTATTTCATTTTTATATGCATTATTTTTGGTGTTACTGAGTAATATGAGATCAGGTTTCTCCTAATTGAAAAAAAAGCCCTAAAACACCCTCCATCAAGACCCGAACATGAAAGATGAGGTAGGTAGTCCATCTTTCAGTCTGTGATTCTTAGTGGCGTTTGCCATCCACTCCAGTTGTTGTAACATTGGATCCACCTCCGAGTTTAACTTTTCATTGATAGGCTTCCCATCTTCATCAATAGCATCCTGAACAAACGGGATAGCGAGTACTCGGGATACACAGGGAGAGGCCAGCACTCCCATTATTGTCCTTAGTGACGTGGACGAGCAATACCCTCCATAGGGACCTAAATAAAGAAATGTGTGTGACATAAAATGCATTGATAAAGAAAACGTTTGTTTGATAATGATATGTTTTTATCTGACATTGCAGTGTCCGAACATCCATGAACACTCATAGTTTTAGATAAAAGTTGTTATCAGGCAACCGCTGTTGTTTATAATTTCAGATACTAGTAGTTTTTGTGTTTTTTGCTGTCCGTATGGGAAAAAAAGGGGGGGGGGTTCATAATATGCACAAGACCTATGATAAAAGTAATCATAATCGTATATTCACTTGTATATAAACATATAAACACGTATATAGAAATTTACGCTTCAAATACAAAGAAAAATGCTTTGTATATGATACATACCCATGGAATAACACACTAAACCACTAGGTTTGAAGCCATAAGATCCGTCGGGAAAGGTGTCTAGGAAATTCTTCAGAGAGGCAGGAATACTGTTGTTGTATTCGGCTGACACTATGACGAAGGCGTCCACATCCCGGATCTGTTTTTCGCAGTCTAGGAGGTTCTGTGGAGCCCCTGTACGCTTAGGTCCATAGAAATGGACTGGTTGTTTGACCATGGGGAAGTTCATTGCCAGAAGATCTTTAAAGTATAATACATGTATAATTTATAAAGAAAGGTCAATGGCACTGTTAATCAAATTTGTCAGCTAAGTTACTGTTGAATGTTCTTAACATAAATATTTTTCTTGAATATTTGTCCGTTTGTCCTGTTAAAGAAGATGGGCGATCTATGCGAGCAAACCGCCTGTACCTCGACAACCATAATAGTGAAAAATAAAGTTATGGTATGCTTTTTAATTAAACTTTAATTCTACATTTTTTTTTTTTTTTTTTTGATTTTTCGAATAGAATCATGGTAAATATGTACTAGAAGATTAATTTATGAAAAAAGACATAAAAGTATAATTGGACCTGGGATTTATATTCCGGAATTTAAAGGGGGGGGGGGTGGTTGAAGGGCGATCCCTGTCCACAAGTACCTGTGGAGTTTTAAACTTAATTTTATTTCAATTTTGAACTTTCATATTTCATTCATATATTTTAAAGGATGTTTCAAGAGCATTTTATAATAATTTTCATCAAAATAAATTAATTAACTTACAAATATTAGAGAAATAAATAAATAAAAATGAATATGTACTCATACTCAAATATATATATCAAATCTATTTATAGAAAAGTGTTTTTCTTACTTAAGGATATTTTTCTAGGTACAAGATATGTGAAAAAAATCAAGTTATTTTATTACCGCTTATTTGCAGCTTATACAATGCAATCGATGTGATTTCGTCTTTGGCTTTAAAAGATAGACCTGCTTTCACGTATAGATAATGCTTCACTGATTGACTGAAACCAACAACTTCAACAATGAAATCCTACAGTGCGATTAAACGGCTCAAAGAAGATTAAAGATTAAGGTACCTGTCCTCTTATGACCTTGAAATATTAATAATTACAGTACCTAGCCATAAGTGAGTCATAATTTTATTTTTCAATTATATATATTTCATGGAAAAATGCTTTTTTCTAAAAATATTATTCCATTGCTATTTGATGCTTTTTTCTATGACTAAACTAAAAACACCAAAAAATACAATTTTTTTTTATAGTTTCTTCACATTATTTAATAAAAATAATTTTATCTTTAAGCATAACAGTGAATCCACAGGTCAAGTGCAATGTCGCTTGATGCACATTGTATGTACTGTACATGTCCTTTTATACAGATCTAGAACAGCTGGAATGTTATTAGTTCACCTGAACTGAAAGCTCAAGCGAGCTTTTCTGATCACATTTTGTCTGTTGTCCGTCTGTCTGTAAACTGTTCACATTTTCGACTTCTTCTCAAGAACCACTGGGCCGATTTTTCCAAACTTGCAACAAAGCATCCTCGAGTGAAAGGGATTCAAGTTTGTTCAATGGCCACAATTGATGAACACTGTTTTACTTAGGAATATATAGGAATTTTTTTTCAAAGACAGCAAAGTCATGATTTGTCATATTTTAGTTGGACCGGGGGGATGTAAGTTCAAATGTAAAGGGCAATAAAGCAACAGTCAAAGAGATTTGCAAGCATCCTTAGTTAGTGTAGATTTTTAAAAGTTTGTTCAAATCATACCCCTCTCCCCAGGCCTTTGAGGATTCGTTGGGACCACTTTTTGGTTTAAACTTTTCAATAGTAAACTGATATCTGCTTTTTTCCTAGCGACAGTGCTAAGGTGAGCAATGTGGCCTTGGGACCTCTTGTTATTAATAGTGACACAAAGTATCTAAGGAACCAAATGCAATCACCTCCTTCTATACATGTATGTGCCTCTAACTCTTTATTACCTATGAGTTCCAACCCATGGTCTCCTATATATGTATGCAGTAATTATTGGGATATGAAAGAGAAACAACCAGTGTTTGGATGACCAAGGTCCAAACGTTTGTTTTATCAGCACCAAGGAAGTTGAAAAGTTTGATCAAATGAAATTTATATACAGTGCATCTGTAAAAAATGTACACAAACTTAAAATAATAGAAGTGGATGGATTGATTGATTGATTTATGTTGTTTAACGCTCCTCTCGAGAATTTTTCACGCACATGGAGGCGCCACCACTTGCCGATGGAGAGCTACAAAGTTTGTCCTATACTCGGCACTTCGGGCCATTGAGCAGAGAGGGATCTTTTTCGTGCCAGCACCTACTGCGACACGAGACCTCGATTTATACGGTCTCATCCGAAGGATCGGTGTCTCCACGTCCCTCAGTGGGATTCAAACCCTAACCAATGCGCCATGCGGGCGACCAATAGTACTGTATATCGATAATGAACTTTTATTGGGTGCAAATTTCTACTTTCTACGATATCCTTTTAAAGAATTCAAAGAATCTAAAACCGCACATTAAGACACATGGAATATGAACTTCAGTGTAATGGACAAATTCAATTTCGAAAGTTCAGGCTTTATTTGGAGACATTCGATAAAATATTTCTAATTCAATGAGTTTTTTTCGCATGGCAAATTCATTTAGTTTATGCTACCAATTGTTTAATTGTTTAAAAAATTGTAATCATTTATTTATATAGTAAAGATTAATAGTGGATCTTTATATTTACGATATATTGTAAATATTACTATGCACATGAAGTTAAAAGAAATCGATAGGAAGGTTTCTATATAGTGTTTATTGATAGGGGAAATTGGTTATATATGTTTTGCAGAAGCTTAACTACACGACATAAGAAAAAGGTGTTGTCTTCACACTTTTCAATAGGTCCATTATATAGTTCCGTGTTGTGCTTAAACACGTGTGAAAAACACTTATCAGCCACGTTTAATATATAGGGGGAAAAGTGAAATACATGTACAAGTAAAATGAACGTGTCAATTGATAATAACATGACCACGTGTTGTAAGAGGATTGCGTTTCACGTTTCAAAGAGATACGTGTAATAACATGGGAATATCAATTCGAAGATTTCACTTATTAAGGAGGCTGGTGGGGGGTGGGGGTGGGGGGGGTGATAACAAGTAAACCAACATATATAACTTAATTTTTTTTTAGATATGAAATCTTAAAATTTCAACTATCATTTGGCAAACAAAAATTTCATGGATTTCAGTTTTAAAATTTGAAATTTTTTGTATATCTTTAAATTATATTGAGTTCTTCTTCTAAAGGACATCATAATAGTATGAAAATGACCATAACCAACCAGCCCTCTTAAAAATATGTAAAATTTAAATGAAATTTAGTTCTTTTAATTTGTTTGTTTGTAACTTGATTTTACCGAATTATGTCTTTATACAATACAAATCGGCAGAGAAATTTTACATCATTCTATTGTAATAATTTACTATTTCTAGTTCCAAATCTTTCTTCAATTTGAATCCGTAAAATAAGAAGAAAATAGCACAAGTGAAGAATATTGGCATTGTATGGAACACAGGCACCATTCAAGATCGTTTCAAATATTTTTGATCATGGCTAAAAATGAACTTGGTGTACGTGTTTGTTATAGACAGCTTGCATCATCTCAATGTCAACGGTTTATGAATTCGAACTTCGTGTTGAGTTCCGAAATCACAAACCCTTGACATTGTGAGGATGGACAGCTTAAACTAGTTCCTGGGCATCCTTACCGTAAAATGTCACTTCGAAGTTTCTCTCCTCCAGCTTCTTCCTCACAAATTTGGCCACTTTTATTCCTTGCCTTCCATCACGGATACTCCCTAGAATCAGTAGTACCTTAAGTTTGCTGCCAATACTTGCCATTTTTAATGCACTCTGATATAACAACTTTCCTGAATCGTCTATTTCTAGTTCTATATAACCTCGTTTACACGAAAAGTTACGTTCAACACCTTAAACACTCTCAGTACATTTGCACCTAATCATAATGGTGCGATTAACATGGTACATATAAATACCGCGACATTGTTCCGAGGTGACCGCTAGACGCAACCCTCGTGTGAACTTTTGATATTGATCCACTCTCCTCCCCGAGTGTTAAGATTTTCTTTGTTTTGCAAGACAAATATACTTTCCAATGTAAATTCTGCTTTTTCTTAACGTAATTATCGAAAAAATTATTCACATCCACGGATGTAGCTGAGGGTTCAAAAACTCACATAGGCCCTTTTGAATTTTCAGAGTTACTAAATTTACATTATATAAATATTGCATGTAGTTGAGTGTAACATTGAAAATTTTCACCCCAAGAAAACCATTGTCAACCGAGGCGCAGCCGAGGTTGACAATGGTTTTCGAGGGGTGAAAATTTTCAATGTTACACTCAACTACATGCAATATCTATTATATTATACTGAATGTTTTATACAAATACATATAACAGTGAACCGTGCGCGCATAAATTCTGCGCAGTCACTATTTTTTGTAATACCACCCGTCGTCAAGCAGTGTTGACTGTTGCTACGCTGGAGGGCGTGGCTTCATTATTCAGCGGGTAGTAGCGTTTTTTAGCAAATGTTTCTCGACCAATCAGATTCAACTAATTTACATGAAAGTATAATATTATAGATTATGACACTTTAAAGAAATGCAGACCACTGGGAGAAATATTAAGCTATTTGCACAAAATAAGGTTTTGGGAAAAATTATATTTTTTTATCTGGGTCCGGTTTTCTTAAGAGTCTTACGTGATTGAAAAATCCTAGATCCCTGCATGATTCGAGAATTTTATAATTACACGATGAGTAAAATGTCGAAGTAAGGTCTGAAAATATTCTGTAGGCTATTATATCTACAAATTAGGAAGATCAAATTTTTCTGCATGCTGTTATTTTATTATCATAACTGATAAAATTGCGAGTCGAAGTGAGGATATCATACCTTATGTTTCTTACCGTAAGACAATGCAGTCATTAGAGAACTATTATTCTTTATACTCAAAAAATTAAACTGCAACACGCACTCCGCGCCCAAACGTAAGTTTTGCATTACTGACCCTTATTTGAACTCCTCGTTATACTTCCGATAAATCTTCTTATTGCAGTCTATTCACACCATTATATATGTATGTACTTGGAATTTATAAACGAATCAAACGGAATGAATGTACTTTATCAGGAATAAAGTGTCTGTACTCTATAACAAATATATAATAAACAGCAGTTTCCAACGTACATGCACATATGCATATGAATATATATATTCGAACAGAAAAAGAATTTAAACGAAATTAATGTTATACACCAACTATCTACATGTATGTACTGTACAAGACAGAAAACACACTACTGTATGAATGCCATCTCTGGCACATTTTATTGTGTATGTTGCAAACTCATTATAGATAAAATAAAATAAGCCAAAAAGAAGAGGGAGATAACGATTTTGAGATATCAGATAAAAAGCCTCTTTAAAGTCTTTTCCAAACAAATATTCTGACCTGATAATAAAGTCATAAAATACCCGTGTTGCAAAAAAGGATTTACACTATGTTCCGTAAAGA
>NW_026929137.1:0-36801 GCF_032062105.1 Saccostrea cuccullata | reverse complement strand
CCTGCCTGGTGCCATATGACAATTGCCTCACCATACAACTGACTATATAAGTCAACAGCCACCTGCCTGGTGCCTCTTGATTTAGCCTTTAACACCTACCTGGTGTCTTACTGCTTTCCAAGTTGCCTATATAATTCTAGCCATGTAGCTACAATATACTATACACAGTATTTAACTTTGTGAGAGCTTCTCTGTCCTAATGACAAACCAATAGCTAACGTCACACAACTATATTTTAACTAGTCACTGACTACGGCGACTTTGCACAATTCGATTTGATCGATACACTAACTGGTTTCTGTACCAAAGTGAAGACACAAGCCAATTCGCTGTACTGCCCCCTTGTACCTCAACCTAATCACTGATAATAAGTTATCAGATATCATATTGATAAAATACTACAGACTGCCTTTCTTTTGGCAACACTATTATTATTTTCTAACAGAACATCATTTATCAATATTACTTGTATAATTCTTTTGTCAATTGACCAATTAATTACAATATTTACATTGATTATGTATTATAATATAAACAAGTAACGGGAGGTAACTCCTCCAACCATTTCACTACTACGTGAGAGTCGAAGTAGTTTTATACATTCATGTATCCTTATGTCAGAATCGTTTAATCAAACGCTCAGCTGCCTCCATAAACCCCTACTCGCGAAATGGCGGAGTTGACAGAGAGCCGCCATCTTGGTCCCGCTTCAGATTTTCAAATGTTAATATCTAGAGTTCAGACAAATCAATATCCAAACAACTTATATAGTAAGCATCAATAGAAGAATCTTTATTAGCATTCCAAAAATAAACAAAAAATATTCAAAAACAAAAAAGTTAGAAAATACGATTTTTTTAATTCGTTTCTCCTTACGACAGGAAGTACCAACGACGAACGAAAGGTCGCGTCCTGGATAGTATATATCACAATCTATAATCCCTAAAAGTTTCATGTTGATATCTTTTACCTTTTTTGAGTTTAATCGTGGACAAAATGTCATTTTAATTTCAGGATATGTCCCGTAACTTGGCACCAGATAGGAATTTTCAAAAAATCGCTCAGATAGATCAAGTTCATGTTACGACACATTTTTTCTGGAAATTTCATGTAATTCCATCCAGTAGTCTTTGAGAAAACGCGTGCACAAAATTAGAAAGTCAAAAAAATAATAAGAATAATAATAATAAGAAACAATAGAATCACTATAAGGTCTTCCGTGAAGACGGAAGACCTTAATAAGAAACAGTAGAATCACTATAAGGTCTTCCGTGAAGACGGAAGACCTTAATAAGAAGAAACAATAGAATAACTATAAGGTCTTCCGTGAAGACGGAAGACCTTAATAATAATAAGAAACAGAGTAAGAATACAATATGTTCCCCAACTTCGTTTGGGGAACATAATAAGAAACAGAGTAAAAACAATATGTTCCCCAACTTCGTTTGGGAACTAATAAGAAACAGAGTAAAAACAATATGTTCCCCAACTTCGTTTGGGGAACTGATTAACATTGAATAAATCTAAATAGAAACCTTTTTTTTACTCTCTTTAAAGTTGTTGTAAGCAAGGAGTTCTGGAAAGGGGTGTTTCGCTGTAGGTTTTCTGTTCACGAAATGCAGAGAAATATTCTAGTTTCCAGGACGGGTAGAAGTTGTCGCTTCAATGAGCTCTAACCATTTTCTCCTCACTGTTGGGGCTTAATTTCTTTTTGGATGGAAAAGAATAAATCTGCACATTCTGCATATACCCATACTTCCCTCTCTTTCTGTCGTCGGATGTGCACCAGGATGCTGCACAGAAATACCACCCTGTGTCGGTTTTATCTAATCTGTGACAAACGACACGTTGCTAATGATAACACTTTACCGGAAGTGGTATTGAGGAACATTTTCCTAAATTCACGTGACCGGTGAAAATAAAAGCAGAATAAAAACGATGTTCCGGCATAAATCGAAACGCGGCTATTGATTGATTGATTGTATACTGTTTAACGTCCCTCTCCAGAATATTTCACTGATATGGAGACGTCACCATTGCCGGTGAAGGGCTGCATATTTAGGCCTATTGCCCGGCACTTACGGCCTTTGAGCAGGGAGGGATCTTTATCGTGCCACACCTGCTGTGACACGGGGCCTCGGTTTATATACGGTCTCATCCGAAGGACCGCCCCATTTAGTCGCCTTTTACGACAAGCAAGGGGGTACTGAGGACCTGATCTAACCCGGATCCCCACGGGATCGCGGCTATTGACATAATACGCAGGAGCAATGCAAAAGATTTTCAAAGAATTCATGTTCAAAGAATATTCAAATAGATTTTCACTATATATAATCGTTAGAGCCCCGCTTCAACACCAGAACCCCTGACCAAAGGGCCATGAAATTCACAGTTTAGGAAGAGGCATCCTTCCTCATCATTACTATGTATATAGTTTATTGGCTTAATACCCAGGAGCAGAGAAGAAGATTTTTGAAGAATCAATGTATTTCACTATATAATCAATAGAGCCCCGCCCTAATACCACAACCCCCCAGGCCACAAAATTCACAATTTTGGAAAAAAAACACTCTTCCTCATCATAACTATATACTTGGCTAGTTGTTTAATACCCAGGAGCAGAAGAGAAGATTTTCAAAGAAATAACGCACTTTTACTATATGATCTATATAACCCCATCCTAGCTAACACCAGAACCCCTGACTCAGGGGCCATGAATTTCAAAATTTGGTAGAGGACTCAAAGTTGATTACAATCATGCCAACAGTTTGACTGCTTGATGTCCAGGAGTAATGAAGATTTTTAAAAATTGCATAATTTTAGTGGTTTTAGCCTCACCCTTTAGGCCCCAGGGGGACAGGGACCATGAAAATCACAAATTTTGTTCCCCTTCTCCCATAAATGCTATATACCAAATTTAGTTGAAATTGGTTCAGTGGTTTCAGAGAAGAAGCTAAAAATGTTCAAAAGTTTACGACCGACGTACGAACGGACGAAAAGATAGCAATAGGTCACCTGAGTTTACTTAGGGGACCTAAAAATCTTTTTAATGTACTGGCTTTATAGCAAACTATCTTGGAAACGAAAGCAATCTTGGACGGGCATGCTGTTATGTACGATTTATCAAATGGGATATTGAAATGGTCAAACTTGATAAAATGGTAAATATACTTCATAAGTGTATAAATTATACATGCACTTGTTGAATGAACAGGAGTACAGCATGTATGTCTCAAGGTACTGTTAACAAACTTTTATGTGTGCAATAATTTTTTGCGAGTTTCACGAGAGCCTCGTCATCGCAAAAATTTTTCACCGCTAACTCATCCTTAATGTCTCTCTATTTATTAAGAACATGCAGACCCCAAAAAGGCCTGATAACGAAAATTAATCATCTTGAACTAGTTTACCCCGATAATTCGCAAAAAAGTCGTCGCTAATAATTCAGAAAACAAGTCCTTTTGATATACAGATTTTCTAAGGCATGAATTATATGACTTTTTCCTATTAATTCTTTGCTAATGTCAAACTATGACATTACAAAGGAATTGAGTTGTAGACTAACTTATAATTACAAAGCGCGGAGAGAGATAAGTGGTTTCAAACTTTCAAATATCAATTTTACTTTTTTTTGAGATAATACGTGGAATTAATACATCTGACAGAAGGAGGATGATATGGTATTGAGAGGATTTTTTGCCTTGCATGTAGGGCTGTATCAATATATCGATATTCTATAACCATACCGTATCGAATATCAACTTCCAATACGTATTGGGCAGACATTTTTCCTTCCAATTCTGTGAAAAAGATGGGAATTTCATTCACTAAGATTAAATTAAACTTTTTTTTAATTAATACTGACAAATCATTTTATAATCATTGAGAAAATAGCACAACTTATATAATATTACAAATTATATAGATAATTTTATTTAAACACATTGATTTTACATTCAATAAGTTTAAATTGAAATGTTTTTTGTAATGGCTTTGAGGCATGAACTTTAAAATGATTTTTGTTATAAAACACTTAGTTTTTACGAATTTCATGCATTTAATGATTTAATAAGACTTTTTGATGGCCTGAATCCAATATACTGCATATCGCTTTAAAAAATATTGTATCGTATCGTATCGAATCTTTTGCTTAATACACAACCTTACGCAGTACTTGCATGCTAAAGGGCCATTCCCATGTCCAACTTGAGGGAGCATATCAAAATACGTGATGCACAGTTAAACACCAGTGATGTAAGTGTTGTTTACAATTTGCAGTAAAAAGGTATTCAAATTATTTATCTTTGAAAAGTTGAATGTACAGTCAAACTTTTCGTAGAGGCTCTATCAGTAATCACCTATCCTATGCAGCCATTTCTCCCAATAAATTTTTCTTGTTTTATCATGTAACATTATTGCTACTTGCTATCCTACCGTCTCCTCATTTATGATTTTCTTGGCTGATGCCTGTTGTTATTTGATTATTGTCAAAATTTTAATCTGTGCTGATACTAGATTTTTCTTTTACTTTATCGAAGACAAAATTTTATTAGTAAACTTCATCTATATGTTAATGAAGAACAAATAACAAAATCACTGAAAAAATAACTCTAGAGACTGAGTTAAAATATAACTACAATGAAAAACTATGACGCATGTCATATACTGTAACATCCGTCAAAGTGCTTTAGAAAATATTTTCAGTAGTTTAAACTATTATTAGCAGAATGTTTGGATGGAGGTATTTGACAAAATAACTTCATTACATGTAATTAGTTATGTGTATTCTTAATCAAACTTACACAATGCTTTAAAAAGCATCGTCCAAGTAACCTCCGTAACAATCTTACTACAGTTTGTCAAATTTTAACATCCACAACACACAAACAAACATTCACTGTTGAAGTATGCATGAGATAGAAATTCGAGCGAAGAGGTGGGGCTTAAGTCGTCTCATCGTTGTCAACAAAATATAAAGTTGCTGATGTTATTAATTTCTTAACCAAAGAAGAAGCCTTAATCTATATGTCGCAATTTAAGAGACGCCAACTAAGTAGTGTCGAGAATGCTAAGCCTTACTGAAAGTCCAAGGATGAATGAGAATTGTACAATTTCTGCTGAAAAACTCTCATATTGGACAGAGTAATGGGCTCAGAAACATGGTGAATCAAAACGCCTTTAGACATTGCGGGGCATTATAGTATTTGACACTCAATATTTTTAAAATAAAGCTAGAATTTTATTGGTATTACTGCTTAAAGGTATGTAGGACATACATAATTAAAAATATACCAAAAATGAAAAAATTATTCCGACAAATTTGTTATCAGCTTAAGGTCCTTTTCCCCTTAATGTTACTACGTGAATACCCCCCCCCCTTGAAAAGCATGAGTATATGGAGTGATCGGAATGTCTGTACGTTGGCTCCGTCTGGTTACGCTTTGGGAGACCCATCTCTCATCTGCAACACCTCTTTTACCCCTGATTAAGATTTAATGAGACTTTCATAGAATCTTTGTCACATAGTGCCATCGAGGACCTTCTATTTTACTTTTTACTCGGATACATATTTTGGGTCTCCGAGAGCAAAACATAGACACTGTCGTTCTTTCTACATTGAAGGGTACCCATCTCTTATACGCAACTCCTCCTATACTACTGAATAAAATTGATTGATACTTTCTCAGACTCTTATTACATATCGCCAATGTGCACTTTCTATTTTACTTTTGATCTGACACTTACATGTATTTTGTGTCTCCCAGAGCAAAAAATGGACTATGGGAGGCGGGGAGGTATCATTTAGTGAGCTCATTGCTCACAGTATACCTCTAGTTTGTTTCATTTATTCCGACCAACCTGCAACAAATATTATTGCCGGACGTCACGGCGTCAGGCTGTATAAGGATTGATATTTTCATAATCCGAAACTAATAATATACCTAGAGCGTTAGATTTTATGCAAGCTGATTTTTATTGGAATTCTTTACCTGCATTTTAAAAGAAACAGTTGTCAGAAAAAAAGAATGATATTACTAATGCAAAATAATGCAGTGTTTGCTTCCTTTTCACCCAAGTTCACTAATAAGCAGCATTTGTTGTTCCCCTGCAAGAACTTCATACGTAAAAGCTCTTGATGCAATACACCGTCAAGGCCTCCGACTGTGCTTGGGAGCTTTTCGAACTTCTCCTAAAGACAGTCTATATGTTGAGGCAAACGAACCGCCTCTCGACTTACGAAGAATTAAACTTACTTTGCAGTATATTTTGAAATTAAAAGCAAATATTAATAATCCTGCTTATAATTGTGTTTTTCATCCGCAGTACGAAGACTTGTATCATAAGAGAAAATCATGTGTAAAACCCCTTGGTCTTAGATCTAAAAAACATATCAGAGATTCTGAATTACCTTTGGATATTATAAAACCTTCTAATTTTTCGGAAATACCGCCATGGCAATTAATAAATCCAACCGTAGATTTATCTTGAACTGAATTTAAGAAATCGGACACAAATTTTCTTGTTTTTAAACAAAAATATGCCGAAATAAAACATTCTTATGGTTCAACAGTCGAGGTGTATACAGATGGTTCAAAGGATAAAAATAAAGTAGCATTAGCTGCCGTGATGGAAGACAGTATTTTCTCTACACGGCTCCCAAATGAAGCAACAATCTTTACCGCCGAAGCAAAGGCAATTCAAATTGCATTTGAATATATAAAATCTTCTAGTGAAAAAATATTCACAATATTTTCGGACTCGCTCTCTTGCTTACAATCTATACAAAATAAGAATATTGATCAACCTTACATTTTAGATATTTTAATTCGTAAAGTAGACTTTTTGGAAGTATAAAAACAATGTATGAACTTCTTACAAATGTTCTTGTTTACAAAATTTTAAAATATCTACAAGAAACGGATTATTATAGTAAAATTTGAATAAAATCTTGAAAGTAATTTTAATTAGAAATAAATTAGCATATATGAATTTATTTTATCAACAGTTTATACACTATTTTTAACAGTTTATATATTTTTAAAAATATTTAAGTCAGTCGGACGGGACGTTAAATGGTGCCCCGTGTCAAGGATGACAACCCCCTTGGCACGCAAAAGATCGTTTCTCTGGAGTTCGAAAAAGAGTAGGCTCATTGGGGGCCGCCAGAGAAACCAAAAACTTTACTTATCCATTAACCTTATAGTCCGCCGAAATATGGCTGAAAAATTGCCGACTCGGCGTTAAACAATATCAAATCAATCAATCAATCATGTAAAAAGCAAGAAAGGTATAACATTAAAGAATGCCGGCCAAGTTCTCCAAATGTTTGAAAGGATGAATGGTGTCAACATTGACAAATTTAATCCTGTTCAAAGGGTCAAGAGACTTCTTCCATGCAGTGAGTGCGTAGAGCCAAACAGAAACTTTTTAAAAAGTATCCATCCCAACCCCAAGAACAGCAAGAGCTATTCGACAGAAGGTTCTAGAATATCTAGGTTCGAGAAGATCTAGAATAAATTAGGTAACAAAGTGCTCTACATAGGTGAAAAAATTGCCCTAAATATGTCTACCATACGAACAAAATCGATTCTTATGGTGCTCTTGTTGATTCCGCTGTTGAAGTTTATGGTTGCATGATTCGAATTAGGGGATCGAGGGATAGCATGACTGAAAGGCACAAAGATTTTCAGAGATGATTAAAGAAGAAATACCAGTACCACAAAACAAAGCTTATGAGAAGTTAATAGAAATGGGGAGAGCAAGACATCTCAACATCTGGCAGGATCATTCAGACATCCTAAACCAAAGCTATATTACCATCATGATCAGCACGTTATATGATACAGCTGCACTTCTAACAAACGAAGAATTCAAGAAAAAGCATCCAGAGCATCCACTTACAGATGTGCAATCAATGTTTGAGAAGCCATTCCTCTACATCCTAGGCCAGTAGAAACATCAGATCTCCTATATATCGACAGGAATTGAAGATCTGGAGAGTCTGAGACAGCCCATAGAAGAAATTAAGTGCTAAGGTATTTTGCTGGGATGCCCAGCTAGGGAATTTGAGGCAGGTGGGGTCATTTTTCGTTGCCCTCTGAATAGACTCCACGCAAAATCTTCTAGAACCTTTTCATCTTTTGATAGAAGCAACCTGGTATTACAGGACGTCTGGTTCATCAAATGTTACTTTGAGAAAAATAGTCTGGCCCAGTGTTCCCGCTTTCCTCAAATGTCCTATACCGCTACTGCTGTACATTGGGCGTCTTTCATCCGAGAATATTTCCACAACACCCTCCGCCATCGCAAATTTCAATGCACAGGGGAAACCGACGAGTCGCTTTTTGGAAGGCGCGTTAAGTTTCACAAAGGCATCCCAAATCTTTGTTTGAAGGTGAGTAACCTCCTTTTCAACTGTTTAATTCCAGTATTTTTTTTTTTAACTTACACGTGTAAAGTATGCATTTTCATTTTTAGCCAGACTTTGTTTCAGCAGGAATTTTTGTTATATTTTTAGATATGAATATATGGTCGAACGAGATACCAACAGCATCGTTTTGATCCTGTGTCAGACAGAAGTGAGGAGACCCTGCTTCCAATTATCAAGAGACACATAGAGAAACGATTTATAGTGAGGGTTGGTCGGCATACGGCCCTCTTAATCTCAGATACATGCACTTCAGAGTTCACCACAAGTATTCTTTCAAAAAAGTCAAACATAAACAAACAAATGAAGAGCATTGAAAATGCCAAAGACCATTTCAGACGGATGGCCGGAACGAAGATCACGCAATTGAGGGCCATCTAGCCGAGATCATGTGAAGGGCAGATATACAAGGGATTCTTAGGCCAACTCAAGTCTTATTTACACCCTTGATGCACCACCAAAGCACAACAACACAACGCCACTTCTTGACATGTGGACAGGGTTGGCAGAGGCATCAGATTGACAATTCAATTCCTGGGAAATTAAGCCTGGTATCTTTTGCATTATTTGTAATAGGCATATTTGATATTTTCTGCAGTTGTTAGAAAGTTTTATTTTGCCATAAAATAGATAAGTGTTTGTACCGTACGGATCTCTGAAATAATGCATATAGTTTAACTTGAAATAACAACAACTGGTAAATCAATCTAGAGGTACTGTGAGCAAAGAGCTCACTAAATGATACCCCTGCCTCCCATATGAATATAATGGGAGTGTCAATGTTTTGTTGTGGAAAACCCAAAATATTTAATAAGGATTCTGTGAAAGTGTCATCAAATTTCATTCCGTGGTATAAGAGTTGTTGCGGATAAGAGTGATCTCTCTTGTCGCAGTAAGCGTTGGCTCAAAAAGATTAAAAAAACAGCTGAAAAACATCCCTCACTGCTCAATTGCTCTACGTACCGAATATAGGTATGAATTTGCATCCCTCCATCGGCAAGTGGTTGCGTCCACATCTTCCAAATGATTCTTATATACAAGTATCCCGTTTCAAAACACGATTTCAACCATTATTCCCACGTTTCGGAAAATTTTAAAAAGTATCGTCATTTTCATACTTCCGAGATGAGTAAAACATTCTGGATAGGGGCCTCTATCAATAAACAAATTATACACATGTACATTGAATTTTAACATTACTGCAAATATTCGTCTATGCCGATTTAAATACAAATGCTTTAAAATATTAAGAATTGTATAGAAAAATGAGGGGAAAATACAAAGATAAGCATTTGAATTTAATGCTTATATCGATTTAAACGACTTATTTTGATGTGTTTGTCAATGCACAAGATATAATTTAAGTTCTTAAATGTTGTACTTTAAAATCAGTTTTAAAAAAACAAGAAAACACTAGAACCCCTTAACCTGGGGCCATTAATTTCACAATATTGGTAGAGAACTAATTACATTGCTAATTACAATCTTGCAAACAGTTTGACTGCTTGATGTCCAGGAGTATAGGACAAGATTGCATTAATTTTAGTGGTTTTGGCCCCACCCACCGGGCTCCAGGGGGGCAGGGACCATAAAATTTATAATTTTTGTGCCTCTTCACCCACATATGCTTTGTGCCAAGATTGGTTGAAATTGGTTTAGCGGTTAGAGAGAAGAAGTTGAAAATGTTCAAATGTTAACGCACGGCACACGACGGACAATAAACAAGAAATCGATGAGCCAATGCTCACTAGTAATACCCCGCTCTGATATAAATAAGCACTAGCATGTTAATATGAACTAGTTCAATTACAGGCAGATGCACAGAAAAATATGAAGTTGACATCAGATTCATATAAAAATTAATCCCACCATATGGCATGCCCCAACAAAGAGTGTACTAAAATTTAAAGCATCTGCTATGAATAGCTAATGAGAAAACTGCAACGAAGATTTGTTATGTATGAAACGGACAGACGCACAAACAAACAGGAAGTTGACATCGGATTTAAACAAAATTGCATCACAATGTATAGCATCCCTAACAAACAAATACTATAGTTAACTATAGTTAACTATAGTTTACTATAGTTAACATTAGTTAACTATAGTAAATCAAAGTGTCAAAGTTTTCGACAAAGTTTTTCAAAGTGTCAAAGTTTTTCAAAGTGTCAAAGTTTTCGCCAAAGTTTTTCATAGTGTCAAAGTTTTCGCCAAAGTTTTTCAAAGTGTCAAAGTTTTCGCCAAAGTTTTTCAAAGTGTCAAAGTTTTCGCCAAAGTTTTTCAAAGTGTCAAAGTTTTTCAAAGTGTCAAAGTTTTCGTCAAAGTTTTTCAAAGTCTCAAAGTTTTCGCCAAAGTTTTTCAAAGTGTCAAAGTTTTCGCCAAAGTTTTTCAAAGTGTCAAAGTTTTCGCCAAAGTTTTTCAAAGTGTCAAAGTTTTCGCCAAAGTTTTTCAAAGTGTCAAAGTTTTCGTCAAAGTTTTTCAAAGTGTCAAAGCTTTCGTCAAAGTTTTTCAAAGTGTCAAAGTTTTCGTCAAAGTTTTTCAAAGTGTCAAAGTTTTTGTCAAAGTTTTTCAAAGTGTCAAAGTTTTCGTCAAAGTTTTTCAAAGTGTCAAGGTTATCACTATAGTAAATCAAAGTTTTCAAAGTGTCAAAGTTATAACTATAGTTAACTATAGTTAACTATAGTTAACTATAGTATTTTTTTGTTAAGGATGCTTCAGAGAAGATTGTTTTAAAATTTCAAGCATCTAATTTCAAGCAACTGTGATAAGTAGTTGCTGAGAAAACTGCGGCGAAATTTTATATGTATGAAACGGACTGACGCACAAACGGAAAGTTGACATTGGATTTAAACAAAAATGTATTACAATGTATGGCATGCCTCAGAGAAGATTGTGATAAATATCAAGCATCTGCAATGAGTAGTTGCTGAGAAAACTGCGACAAAAATTGTTATATATGAAACGGACTGACGCACAGACAAACAGGAAGTTGACATCTGATTTGATCAAAAATGTATCCCACCATTTGGCATGCCTCAGAGAAGATTGTCTTAAAATTTCAAGCATCTACGATGAGTAGTTGCTGAGAAAACTGCGACGAAAATTTGTTATGTATGAAATGGACTGATGCACAGAAGAACAGGAAGTTGACATCGGATTTGAGTAAAAATGTACCTTACCATATGGCATGCCTCAAAGAAGATTGTGTTAAAATTTCAAGCATCTGCAATGATGCCTCAAAGAAGATTGTGTTAAAATTTCAAGCATCTACGATGAGTAGTTGCTGAGAAAACTGCGACGAAAATTTATGTATGAAACAGACTGACGCACAGACAAACAGGAAGTTGACATCGGATTTGAGCAAAAATGTATCCAACCATATGGCATGCCTCAGAGAAGATTGTCTTAAAATTTCAAGCATCTACAATGAGTAATTGCTGAGAAAACTGCGACGAAAATTTGTTATGTATGAAACTGACAGACGCACAGACAAACTGGAAGTTGAGGTCGGTTTTGAGCAAAAATGTATCCCACCATACGGAATGCCTCAGAGAAGGTTGTGTTAAAATTTCAAGCATCTACGATGAATAGTTGCTGAGAAAACTGCGACGAAAATGTGTTATGTATGAAACGGACAGACGCGCAGACAAATAGTAAGTTGACATCCGATTTGAGCAAAAATGTATCCCACCTTATGGTATGCCTCAGAAAAGATTGTGTTAAAATTTCAAGCATCTACAATAAGTAGTTGCTGAGAAAACTGCGACGAAAAATTTGTTTCGGACGGACAGACAGACAGACACACAAGGGTAGAACAGTATACCCCCTGTCCTTTTGAGCGGGGCTATAACAATAAAACTTCATTTGCTATGCCATATAAGACAGCTGCATAAATTATTATAATTACCTCACATTCCACCTTATGTTTACATGTATATATAAGGGTTAATTGTGTAAAAATATCATACATGTATCAATTTGGATCTAACATGAACACAAAAGGAATCGACGTTAAAGTCTACTTAATCGGAGATATCCAATCCAGGAGGGATTATGCACTTTGCTATGCCTACCACAACGACAAAATCAGACTACTGACCTTTCCATTGAAATTCAAGGAAATGCTCACAGTCAACATTTCTTTTCTCTGCAAAGGACAGCTCCAGGGTAGGTAACTGATCGATTTCTTTTTCCAGCTATCCCTGAAAAAAAATACTTGACACCTCAATATTCTACATCATATATTTACAGTATAAGATTAAGCTTAGCATTTTAGACATAGATGTCGGAAGCAATTTGAAAGGGGGGATAAACCATATGTCTATCTTTGCAAAAAATGGGGGGGGGGGGTGCTAAGCCCCCCCCCCCCCCCCCCCCAGCCCAGCTATGTTAGACAAGTGTAAAGTTTCATAGACAATTTTTTTAATCGAGTTCTGATGATTATTAAAAATTCAATAAACCTTTCATATCTATTTCTATATATTAAATCTGGTGGAAATAATGAAATGCCATATTTCCAATTTTTTGTCAAATTTCCATACTCTTTAAACTTTAATTACAAATGATTGGAAAAATCAAAATGTGCATACATTCAGATTATAATATTTGAATCCCAACACTAAAAGCGAATGTTATAAAAATTGTTTGAATTTTACAAAATAACTCAACATTGGATGTGTTCCAAGTAATACAAGCAAATTCAAGGAATTGTGGTCCCCCGCTTTCGGCGTCTTTGTGGGCGAGATGTCATCTTTAATGACATATTGCGTGTAATATGAACACCCTATCATATGTCATTTATTTAGAAATCATCATTGAAATCCAAGTTCAAGGTCAAAGGGTTCAGGGTTTTGGTATCCGATGAAGTCTTCCTACAAGGATTACATATGAAAGCCCTAGCCCTTACCGTTCAAAAGTTATGGTCAAGGTTAAAGGTTTATCATAAGAACGAAAAATATCCAAGGTCAAAAGGTCAAGGTTGTGGATAACAAATGAAAGGCTAGCCACAAAGAATACATATGTGAAATATGAAAGTCCTAGTACCTACTGTTTAAAAGTTGTGGCAAAGGTCATAGTTTTTGAAAAGTAGGTCAAACTCCAAGGTCAAGGTCAAATGTTCAAAGTTTTTTTGTATCCAATGAAAGGCCTTCTCACAAGAATTACATATATGAAGTATGTAAGCCCTAACCCTCACCGTTCAAAAGTTATGGTCAAGGTTAAAGTTTTTTCACAAGTATTAAAATCTCCAAAGTCAAGGTCAAAAGGTCAAAGTTGTTGGAATCTGATGAAAGGTCTTGTCACAAAGAATATATATGTGAAATATGAAAGTCCTAGTATCTACCATACAAAAGTTATGGTCCAAGTTAAAGTATGGAATTTTTTGATTGATTGATTGATTGTACAGTGAAAACTATCTAATCCGACACCTGAATAATCCGACACACTGTGGATTACGACATTAAATTTCGTTCCCATTTTAGTATTTTCCTTGTTTTTAACACTTTGCAATCCGACATCCTGTCTATTCCGACACAAAATTTGTCTCCCAGTGCATGTCGGATTAGACAGGTTTCACTGTATATTGTTTAATGTCCCTCTCGAGAATTTTTCACTCATATGGAGACGCCACCATTTGCCGGTGGAGAGCTGCAAATTTTGCCCTTTACTCGGCACTCAGGGCCATTGAGCAGGGAGAGATCTTTTTCGTGCCAGCACCTACTGCGACACGGGACCTCGGTTTATACGGTCTCATCCGAAATACCAGTCTCTACGTGGAATTTTTTGAATCTACACTACCTGCTTCAACATAAGTTTCAGCTTTTCTGGCCAAGTGGTTCTTGAGAAAAAGATTTTTTAATGACCCACCTTATTTTTCATTTGTTTGATTATCTCCCCCTTCTAAGGGGACTTAGCCCTTGATTTTTAACAATTAAAATTCCCCTTCACCCAACGATGTTTTGTACTAAGTTGGGTTAAAATTGGCCCAGTGGCTCTTGAGAAAAAGTTGAAAATGTGAAAAGTTTACAGACAGACAACGGGTGATCAAAAAGCTCAGGTATGCTAAGAAAAAAGCGACACACACTAAGCATATCAATAATTTATATCATATATATAAAACCTGCAAATTGTTATATTTCAGGTCTTCCATTGTGGCAAATTCCAGGTTAATAACGACATCGTCAACAGGTTTCTTCTTCCCCTCACTCAATCTGTGGATGAAATTCTCCTGAGACCGACAAAAATAACCGTGTCCGTCAAGGAAATCCTGAAAAGAGTAAGTAAATTCAATTCAAACTTATGCTTTTAATTCAAAGACCATAAAGTTTATTTTTATTAATTCATTACAAAATACAGATTTCTCATACAAAATTTGAGCAGTAAATTTTTTTTTCTTTTTTTTTAATACATTTCTCATACAAAATTTGAGCAGTAAAATTTTTTTTCTTTTTTTTAATACATAAAAACGATAAAGAAATGGTAAGCATTTGCATTATAAAAAATTGAGAAAGGTGCCCCCCTAATAAATAAACACAAAAAGGCATCAAATAAAATCTCGTAATAAAAATGTTTGATATAAATGTAGGATTTGAATTAAAAATTATATTCTGTGTTGTTACACCTTTGTATATTGAAAAAGGCACTGGAATAAAATCTCATTTTAAATTATGTCTTTCGTAAATATTTACAGGCATCAGACATCATTGAGTCGCCAAACTCCAAACGCAGGGAGCTGCTCATTGAGTCCCTCGAGGGCTCCAGCAGTGTGACATGCAAACTATGCGGGAAGAGTGTGGACCTGACCCTCCCCCCACAGACTCTGTACTTACAGCAAACTGTGTCGAGGTGTCAGCGTGGAAAGGGTCCATCTCTCTTAACTCTTTAGTTCTCTCCACTCGGACTGTATGTATATTGTTAAAATTAATTTTCGTTCATAAAAGTTAGTAGTTACATGAACTCACACTTGTATATGGTACAAATCAATTATAATTTAATAAATTTACACAAGTTATGCCCCTTTGTAATACTTGCAGAGTGTAACAAACAAGTTCTTATTTTTTAATTTTTTTTTTTTTTACATTTTTATAGACTTAAGAATTTTATACCACACATCTTGAGATGTGCATTCATTACACAACTACTTGCAACATATTGGTTTATTGTGAAATAATGACTGAAACATTTGAATAATCGTAAACAATATCATTTATCTCTATATTCCAATAAATTTTAGGAGACTGACGAAGAGATGCACTTTAAAGGGGAGGTGGAGGCCCTGGATCCCCATGAGTAAGTTTCTTTTCCATTCTGATTTAAATGGAAATTTGGTTGCAAGTTCTATTTTTCTACTGATTAACATTATTTTCACACCAATTTGCTTTTGGTGCAATCTTAAAGAATAGACCTATTTAGGTCAATGTTTAAAGCAAGAACATCTCCCAAGGAAATGATTTAAGAGTCCTCAGAGTTCAATAACCCCATTTGACAATACCAATAAAACCATTTATTTTTATTATCTTCATATCAAGACTTTTTTGGGGGTTTTTAGCTTCTTTAAGCGAAAACAGTTTGCGGAGATTCTTCAAAATCCGTACAAATTTTCAATTTGAATATAAACTAAAGTTACCTCCCCTTGACAGACTAATTTGACATAACTTAATGCTGATTACAATCATGCCAATAGTTTGACTGCATGATATCCAGGAGTATAGAAGAAGATTTTTTAAAAATTGCATTAATTTAAGTGGTTCTACCCCAACCCCTCAGGCCCCATGGCGGCAGGGACCATAAAATACATAATTTTTGTTCCCCTTCACCTAAAGATGCTTTGTGCCGTAATTGGTTGAGCGGTTGCAGAGAAAATGCTGAAAATGTTCAAATGTTAACGCACGGCGCACGACAACGGACGACAAAGGACAAAAACGGATAGTAATATAAACTTGGGTGACCTAAAAATACTGATCAAATCAGTAACGTTATAGGAAACAATGACAAAGAAGACCAGAATTTCCTTGCCTCTGGCACGTCATACAGTCAGCTTGACATAGATAGACTCTCCACAATATTGAGGCATCAACTCAAGCAAGAGAGAGAACTTTTCAAAAGTTTCAAAAAGTCAGAGAGGGTTCATAGAAAACTAAAAAGCATATAGGTAAAATTGAAAACTATTCATTTGACAGGAGAGAGTTCCTAAAATACATCCAGACTTTAGCACCAGGATCATCAGTTACATAGAGGTATTTAGCATTTAAGTTTCATGGCTCTGCAAGAACTTCATACGTAAAAGCTCTTGATGCAATACACCATCAAGGCCTCCGACTGTGCTTGGGAGCTTTTCGAACTTCTCCTAAAGACAGTCTATATGTTGAGGCAAACGAACCGCCTCTCGACTTACGAAGAATTAAACTTACTTTGCAGTATATTTTGAAATTAAAAGCAAATATTAATAATCCTGCTTATAATTGTGTTTTTCATCCGCAGTACGAAGACTTGTATCATAAGAGAAAATCATGTGTAAAACCCCTTGGTCTTAGATCTAAAAAACATATCAGAGATTCTGAATTACCTTTGGATATTATAAAACCTTCTAATTTTTCGGAAATACCGCCATGGCAATTAATAAATCCAACCGTAGATTTATCTTGAACTGAATTTAAGAAATCGGACACAAATTTTCTTGTTTTTAAACAAAAATATGCCGAAATAAAACATTCTTATGGTTCAACAGTCGAGGTGTATACAGATGGTTCAAAGGATAAAAATAAAGTAGCATTAGCTGCCGTGATGGAAGACAGTATTTTCTCTACACGGCTCCCAAATGAAGCAACAATCTTTACCGCCGAAGCAAAGGCAATTCAAATTGCATTTGAATATATAAAATCTTCTAGTGAAAAAATATTCACAATATTTTCGGACTCGCTCTCTTGCTTACAATCTATACAAAATAAGAATATTGATCAACCTTACATTTTAGATATTTTAATTCGTAAAGTAGACTTTTTGGAAGTATAAAAACAATGTATGAACTTCTTACAAATGTTCTTGTTTACAAAATTTTAAAATATCTACAAGAAACGGATTATTATAGTAAAATTTGAATAAAATCTTGAAAGTAATTTTAATTAGAAATAAATTAGCATATATGAATTTATTTTATCAACAGTTTATACACTATTTTTAACAGTTTATATATTTTTAAAAATATTTAAGTCAGTCGGACGGGACGTTAAATGGTGCCCCGTGTCAAGGATGACAACCCCCTTGGCACGCAAAAGATCGTTTCTCTGGAGTTCGAAAAAGAGTAGGCTCATTGGGGGCCGCCAGAGAAACCAAAAACTTTACTTATCCATTAACCTTATAGTCCGCCTGAAAAATTGCCGATGGCTAAAGATCAAAAAGTAAAATAGGAGGTCACAATGGCAATATGTTATTAGGATTCTGTGAAAGTTTCATCAAATTTCATTCAGTGGTATGAGAGGAGTTGCGGATAAGAGATTGGTACCCCAAAGTGTAACAAACGGACAGACGGACATACCGATTACTTTAAGCCCTCCCGCTTTTCAAGCGGGGGGTATAAAAAATCTCTGATATTCAAGACATGTAGCTCTCTATTTTGTGACCTCGTATAGATTTGTTGTCTTTTAGGGTAGAAAGGTCATTCTATTAGCAAGAAAATTCTCAAACTTGATCATCTGAAATCAAACTGTATGCATATTTTGGTGAGAAAAGTTGTAAAATTATGCAATTTAAGAGTGCCTGTAGATTTTTGTGATTCCTATCACTTACAAGCTTTCGTACCAATAGACTAAGCCATTCCTGATTTCGATTAAGTCAACACTTCTCTTGACAACAAAATTTTGTTGAAAACTTCAAGAGCTTTACAAGGCAACTTGATCCACACTTCTTTGTTAGGATAGTGTATGTAAGGTTGTATCAAGAATCGAGGTGGGGTTGAAAACTAACATTTTCTTTTTAAGAATTTTAAATTTCAAAATTTTTAAATTTATATACACTGTTCAATACAATATTATCAGTTCACAACAAAAAATATTTGATAATGCAGTTGAATTTTTGACTGAGAATAACAACATGCAAATGTAGGGGCACAGAATCAGAGCTGGACAATCAAGAAAATTTATGGTTTACGTATATTATACTGATAATTCTCAATATATATGTTTATATTTGGATATTATAATACATTCAGATTTATATAATGTAACAATTACTAGCCCTCTAATTGGTCGTGGTCAATCATTTTAAAAATCATATCAACTTATTTTGCACTAGACCTTCCACATGAACATATACATTTATTTTATTTTTTTTCTACACTGGACTAAAATTAGATCAAGAATTTCCAACAACTGAATGTTCACTCGCCTTAATGCTCGGGGAATACAGCTCTTGGGGTAGTTTAATTTTCATATTGTCCTCAAAACAGCAATTATTGTATGATATTATTAACTTTTTATATGAAGAAGCATGGTGAGACAGGTAAAAGGTAAAATGCAAAAATTTATCTTAACAATAGAAGTAATTGAGGACATATGCAAGGTACCTTACCTACTGATAACTTTTCAAGATATTCTAAATTTAAACTTATAATACCATTACATGTTCTTTGACAAAAAATCAGCATATGTTACGAGGGGTTTTGAAAAGATATCAAATTATGAAATTTTTTGCATTATTCAAAGAAAAATGTACAAAAATTACAAAACATAAATTCCAGATTTTTTTCATCGAAATTTGTTACAGAAGAAGTGAACAAATCCATATATAGACATTAAAAGTATTTCACACAGGTCCTTTATTTAGTGGAACTCTTCAACTCCAGGGGAGAACCCAATAAAGTTCAAACTAAGCTGCGTATGACCTTAAACAAAAATCGGTGTTATATAAAAATCGTAAGTCATTAACAAAAATATCCTCCAACTTTCATTGCATATTTGAACATTATTTCATGAATTAAAAAAACAAACTGTACTTTATTTTCTGCAAAACGAACCAGAATTAAGCAGTTTGGGTATTTTACGAAATTCGAGTGTATAAGACGTCATTTGAATTGCCATTTTGAGCTCATTAACACATTTCAATTTTAACGACTAGATTTTCCGATTTAAAGTGATCAAATTAGTGTTCTATTGTCATTTTACATAGTTGTAGTACGCTAAGTAAAATATTCACAAATCCTTTCTCCTATGTAAACGACATTAAGAATTAAATAATTTGAAGAAAAAGATGAATACCCGCCATTTTGAATCGCCACTTTGACTTTTAACTTACAGCTGCACTCTCATTTAATCGTAGAATAGTGAGATGTAGAGGGAAAAAATACAAATCTGCAGTATATGGATATTTGCAAATGTAAAATCCTGAACAAAGAAGAATATAGAAACAACAGAAAATAAATCAGAGAAAATTCGAATGAAATGTATAAACGACTAAATTTTCTGAGTTTAACTAAAAATGTTGGCATCCTATTATAATTTTTATTGTTTTATTACACCCAGTTAGATATTCACTTATTACTTCTCCATTTTGAATGACAATCAGAAACAATTAGAACCAGAAATCTCTGTCGAGACTGTAGCTCTACTGGTTTGTACTGATCAAAAACCGATGCACAGAATTATGTATCTTAGTGTAGTCTACTTGTGTGATAAGTTATATTGAAATCAGACCAAAACTGTAGAAGGAGTAGCATTTTAAAGGAATTCCACAGAAAATTCTACTTTTAGTAACCATGGCAACACTGCTCATCGAAATCAAAAACCGATGCACTATTCTATGTATCTTAGTGTAGTCTACTTGTGTGCCAAGTGATATTGAAATGAGACTAAAACTGTAGAAGGAGTAGCGTTTTAAAGGAATTTCACAGAAAATTCTATTTTTAGTAACCATGGCAACATCGTTCATCGAAATCAAAAACCGATGCATTATTTTATGTATCTTAGTGTAGTCTACTTGTGTGCCAAGTAATATTGAAATCAGACCAAAACTTTAGAAGGAGTAGCGTTTTAAAGGAATTCCTCAGAAAATTCTATTTTTAGTAACCATTGCAACACCGCTCATCGATATCAAAAACTGATGCACTATTTTATGCATCTTAGTGTAGTCTACTTGTGTGCCAAGGGATATTGAAATGAGACTAAAACTGTAGAAGGAGTTGCGTTTTAAAGGAATTTCACAGAAAATTCTATTTTTAGTAACCATGGCAACATCGTTCATCGAAATCAAAAACCGATGAAGTATTTTATGTATCTTAGTGTAGTCTACTTGTGTGCCAAGTTATATTGAAATCAGACCAAAACTGTAGAAGGAGTAGCGTTTTAAAGGAATTTCTCAGAAAATTCTATTTTTAGTAACCATGGCATCACCGTTCATCAAAATCAAAAACCGATGCACTATTTTATGTATCTTAGTGTACTCTACTTGTGTGCCAAGTTATATTGAAATCAGACCAAAACTGTAGAAGGAGTGGCGTTTTAAAGGAATTACTCAGAAAATTCTATATTTAGTAACCATGGCAACACCGTTCATCGAAATCAAAAACTGATGCAGTATTTTATGTATCTTAGTGTAGTCTACTTGTGTGCCAAGTTATATTGAAATCAGACTAAAATTGTAGGAGGAGTAGCATTTTGAAAAATTGTTTACAGACAGACGGACAGACAGACAGACAGACGGACGGACGCCGGACGCATTACTATCGCATAAGATCTTCTGGTCTCTGACCAGTAGAGCTAAAAATTGGATGTCCGCCATTTTGAATCGCCATTTTGACATCTTTAACGCCATTTTCATGAAGGCCAGCATATTTTTTCGGATTCAGCATACTCGAAATAGGTTTAAAAACTATGCTGGACCACATAATAATTATTTGCCGTTAGAAGTTATTTCTAGCCTTCTTTTTGAAAATCAGGACCAGACTAAATGGGGCATCAGGCCAGAATGAATGAAAAATTCCGGAAATATAGGTATTAATACTATTATGTTTTTTAAACATTCCTCATAAGCTCTTTTAATAAATATTGTATGTTCACTAAATATTTATCAAGAACAATATTCAATCCAATTACAAAATATTAACAATTCATATACAGGGACGATTTCATTGAACGAAAAATTAAAAGTGTTTGGGAGGAGCACGCATTAGGGACAGACCACGTCGAACGCAACAATGCTCAGTTGAAAAATAGATTGGACGAAAGGTGTGTATTTTACACTGTATAGGCTTAGCAGTTTTTTATTTCTAAATAATTGATGCGTCACTATGATCTATGTTCAATATCACAGATATTCTTTCGTCGTGTCCCATCACCCCCAAGAGCCACCCTCAGTAGTCATGGGAGAGCTTGTTTTCAGAATCCCTGTTCATATGACACTATTGATGAGGTATTTTTGTTATTGTTATAATTTTTAATTGGTTGATAACATAAAATAAACAATCATATAGAATATATATAACGGAGCAAATTCTGGTGCGCAAAAACAACAGAGGAAATTCTGGTGCGCTTTGTATGCATACTTTGAAATGAACATTTGTTAAATTGTTACAGGTCTTTAGTCATATATCAGATCTCACAATGGCTGGTGACAGGAAATGGACAATTCTGGGTTGTGATGCACTACCATATACACTAGGTGGGCCATCTTTTTACAGCTTTAAAAATTTTAACCCACTTCTTTTTATTATTTGACTTAAATTTAAAAACGCAGTACATTAATATAAAATTATTAATAATAGGTAGCCGTTTGATTGACTCCTCTTTCCTGTGCCCAACATGTCAGAGAATTTTTAGATGCTCAGGGTTTTCAGAAACATCAGCAGGATTCTCAGCATGCGACCAATGCAAGGCTGGAAGATTGCAAAAAATTTAAGAATGTACTTCTCATACCAGGTACTTTATAATTAATTAACATATTATGCACAAATTATTAGGTACTTATGTTATTGCAAACATTATTTTGAATAAGAAAAAAATATAATATATTATTTATATCCTATACATGGTACATATGTACCATGATTATTATTATTTTGTAATCATTTCAGGCCTGGGCCATTACGAGATAAATATGGTAAAAAGTATAATTGGCTTTTTATGGAAAGTTGCATTTGAGGACCTAGGCAAGATGTTAGGGTTCAAGAGTCCTACTGCATTGGTGTCTTTACGTGCCTGTACAGGTAAAGCATTTCACTCCAAGCATATATATTTCATTGCCTTTTAAGTACATTAAAAGTATTGTTGACCATTTCAAATAACTTTTATTTTGTTCATTTTCTAAAGACCACCATAAAAGCTGGCAGACATTGCAGATATTTCTGCATGCAGTGTCGGAGGAGCTCATTACCCCTTATGTACGACACTGTAAGAGTGACAACCTTCTCCCATCTCTGGCGGGATATTATGGATGGCTACAGTCCTCCCAGCCTACTGCACTGTATGAATTTATGCGGGAGGTTGTATTTACGTACTGCCTCTCCATCCATGTATTTAGAGCAGGTGTCAGGCGCAATAATACTGATGCTATTAATTGTAGCAAGGCAAAGTTTGCTCCTCTCTTTTTTGGTTTAAATATGCCTTTTTACATGGAAACATACATTAGGGATTCCTTGACTGGTTTACAATGTCCGCCTGAAGTTCTTGCGTTCATTGAGAGACATGAATTCTACAGTGTTTCGGGTAATGACACCAAAGGTGAGGGTGGGGACTTTGTTCTTGAGGCAAAGAACAGAGAAACCAAAAGACTTGTACCCTCTGGAGTCCCCACAAATCAAATGTGGACCAACATTTGTCGAAATGTAGACAGATTAGGCCAGTTACTTCATAATTATTAAACAATTGAAGAAAAAAGTTGATAATATTGAAAAGCTTTTAAAAATGTTTGATAAATGTTAAAAAATTGCAATGCATTTTTTTATTTATCAATTCTTCAAGTGCATTAATTAACGTTAAAATTGGAATGTTTCAGTATGAGAGTGACAATATATATATATGTATATATATATATATATATATATATATATATATATATATATATATATATATATATATATATATATATATATTATATATAAGAGATATATTTTTACACAGTCATTTGTAGAAACATGTATTGATAATCATGCTTTTATGTTCAAGAACATTAGCCATGTCGAAGATGATGGGATTGAAGAGGGGGTGTGCCTACCGATGCGTCAAGTGCCCTGACTTTGTGGCGGAAAAGGGGAGGATGGAAACCCACCATTATTAGTACCATTTTTCCCCAGAGGATTCTCCTTTTTATTGCCTCTGTGTCAGTACAGCGCCAAGACCTACTCCGACCTAAGAAGACACACATTAACATTTCTTCCCTACGAGCGACAAAAATTGAGAGCATGAGGCATGGGAAATTTGTGAATGATGAACACTACTTGAAGAGAGATGACCACCCCCATAAATTCACCGTTGTTGACTACGTTCCTCTCGATAGAGCAGACTCGGCGACCCATTGGGAAGCTAAGAAGAAAACATCTACATCTACCATTGTCAGGCCGACTCCAGAGGCCTGGCTGAGGAAGCCGGACCATCTGCTCCGATGCCATCTCCTTCCACTCCAGTCCCAGCGGTTACCGAGGATTTTCTTGAACAGCTTCTTGAAAATGGAGAAGACATGGAAATTCCAGAGGAGGCAAAGACGGACCGGCAGAACGTGAGAGCCAAAAAGACTGACATTGGGACCCAGACCGAGAACACAGGAGAGGTGACTCTAAAGCAGGTGATGAGGGCAGTGGAACAGCTGCAGACCCTGGTAGCGGTCGAGATCGGAGGACTGCGGAGGACCATAAGAGGACTACAGACGTCTAGACTACAGGAGACAGGATCGAGAAGGCGCCATTGACAGTAAGGATGATCGAGACTCGACCTGATGGACCAGAGAGTGATGCTTGACGGTAAGACGTATCTTTGACGGGACGATGCCTTGATGAGGACCAGGAATCGCGTGTGATTGTATTAAATGGAACTGTGCTAAGTGAGATTCTGTTAAATGGATCTGTGCTAAGTGATATTCTATTTTAGTGAATGCTGAACTTTAATTAAAGTTTTTATATGTGTACATTATAGCCAAGTTCTAATTTCAGATGCTATGTCATACTATTTTAATGTTTTGATGATTGTACATTGTAAGGTAGACAGTTTGACCTTAATGTGTAGATTTGACATTTGTTTGACATAAAGTCATTTGTAAGGACACAAATATTTTGAGAGGAGGGTAATGTAACGGTCCAGAGATTTGACAGATTAGTTTCATACAGAAGTATTGAACCTGATTATTGTTGACATTGTAGGAGAGTTAAGATGAATTTGTATATGTGTTATAATTATTTGAAAGTGCAGAAATATGTACTGATTTATGCTTTATATGTAGTTGATAGGTAATTATTGACAAGTTTACGTGATTTACATGAGTTGAAATAGTTTGTGCTCATGTTTTGAGTTACGTAGAAATCAGCTGATCATAGCAGTAGTAAAGTTGTGGTATTATTTTAGCTTACGTCATGTTTCAGGGACTTTAATTGGTCTTCTGTAGAAGATAAACCATAGATTTATAGATGATTTCATGTATTCTTGAAGTTTAAATTGTTTTCAGTTAATTATCGACAGTTTATTGTCTTGTTGTAAACTGCTAGATTTGTTTACGAACTTGGTCGTCGTAAATTGTGAATGTCGAGCCCGATTGTACAATTTACGATAGTTTTAGGATTTTTGGAGTTAATTGTGTTATTTGTTGATTTAAATGGAGATTAATTTACTTATGTTAATTGAAGAATGTATTTAGAGATTACTTTCATTCAGAAAAGTTGTCTTGTATGTAGTTATTAGATTTTTCTATAGACTTTGCAGTTTACGGGAAATGTCACGAGAGATTCTCCAACATTTTCCAACGAGTCCAACAGTTTCCAACAATTACGTCATATTATTGTATAAAAGGGAGAGATTCAAGGAATTTTTGCTCTTCTGCTAGGTTGACTTGTAAAGAGAAGTGTGTTAGGGGTAAGGAGTTAGTATGGGTTGGGCGTTTTGAATTTAGATTAAATAATGGCTTTTTAGTTTTAGTTTAAGAAGAGCCGGGGTTATTTTAAGGATTTTTAGGAACGTTTGGAATATTTGTGGAATTTTATAGGAAGTTTTAACTGAGAATTGGACTTGGTTAAAATTTGCTGGTTGTTTGAATTTTTGATAAATTGTTGTTAAATTTTAGAAGTACTTGAAATTGTTTAGGTAATTTATACATTTAGCTAAGGAAGCTAGTGTATTTCTAAATTTTGCTCCGTTTTAACTGGAATTCAGACTTAAGAAATTTTCAGGAATTACTGGTATTTCAAAGAACTTTATTCGGTAATAACCAATATTTGCCCCCCAAATCAAACTTTGATGGAGATATATTTAATTAAGTTCTTAAACAGGGGAGTATATGCTGGCTTCGAAGCACTGAATATTTTAATAAGTAATGACGCCATATGTATGTAATGACGTCACAAACATGACGTAAATTTCAGCTTTTTATGAATTTTACAGAAAAATGTACATATTTTGTCGATATTTTGAGTAAAAGTCACCGAGCGCATGTGTGTTCAGGATCAATAATTTGATATAATATGTAGAATGATAATATCAATGAAATATGTCAATATTGTTCCTGAACAAACTTGCGCTCTATAAATTTTAAAGATAAAATTGTTGAAATTTTGTCCATTTTGTCCTCTTTCTGAAAAAGGATATAAAATCGGACTAGTTTGTAACGTCATAAAAACAAAAACTGTGAATACACTGCTTTGACACTATAATATTTTCTATTAATTTATATTTCACATACAATTTATTGAATTCAGCACATTTCAGGAAGTTTTCAAAATATGACTTTTGTGGGGGCAAATATATGCAATACACCGCATTTAGTTCTTTGTTAGAAATTAATCATATATAGGGGATTAGGTTGTAGTTATTGGTTTTTACTTTCATCCAGGAGGTCTGGGAGGAAGTTTTGAGAGTTAGGAGTTTTGTGAGTTGCATTGAGGTTGGTTTTAGACAGATAAGTTTAAGGACTAATAGGTGACATAGACACTCTGAGACAGAGTTTAGAATTTGTTGATTGTTTAATTGAGAAATAATTCTTATAATAAATTGTAAAACTGTATATTTAAATTGTAAAACTGTATTTTGTCTCATTTCAAGTAAAGAGATTTACATGGTTTTATCAAAGTGTGATTTTCCAACAAGATGGAAATCGTGGGATATAAGAGATTCAGAACTGAGTATTAAGATAAATGAGTATTTAAGAATTTTAGTGACTTCCTTAGGTCCAGGTTGTAACAAGCTTGATAAATAGAGGAGAAAAGCAGAGAGATTTCGTGTATTAATATATTTAGTGTAACTTAGAGAGCGCGGGTTAATAAAAGGAGGTTTAGGTTTTGGGCAGTGATGTAATGTCTAAGTTCATTGATTAAAGGGAGATAAGTTAGTGTTGTGAAATAAGAATTAAGGGTATTGCATTTTGAACCACTGTGCCATGCTAGCCCTCCTGAGCTCAGGTTGAGCTGTGTAACGCAAGCCTTACCATGAAAGATAATACAACCCCTAGAAGAGAGAGACGCTGGGTCCAGTAGTAGTAGAGGACCGCCCGCTCCCCTCCCACCCGTTAAACTGTCCCTTATAATTTACTGTAAACATTATTTTATATATATATATATATATATATAGTCCCGTGGGGATCCCGGTTAGAATAGGTCCTCAGTACCCCCTTGCTTGTCGTAAAAGGCGACTAAATGGGGCGGTCCTTCGGATGAGACCGTATAAACCGAGGCCCCGTGTCACAGCAGGTGTGGCACGATAAAGATCCCTCCCTGCTCAATGGCCCTGAGTGCCGAGCATAGGCCCAAATTTGCAGCCCTTCACCGGCAATGGTGACGTCTCCATATCAGTGAAATATTCTGGAGAGGAACGTTAAACAATATACAATAATAATAATAATAATAATTTCATATATATATATATATATATATATATATATATATATATATATATATATATCTGCTTTCTACATAAGGGGTACCATGCATAATATTCTGCCTTAAGGGGACATTTTGTATATTTTTTAATCCTTTACATTTTGATATTTTTAATGCAAAATAATATATTACAAAGAACAATTTTGAGTTTTTCAGAAAGAAAATTACAAAAATGTCAGTTTTGAAAGATATATATAATTTGGTGTCCCCCTAATATTTCAAAAGCATGTTGTATGCTTTAAGGGGACATATATGCAATATATATACCTTAAGGGGACATATATGCAATATATATGCCTTAAGGGGACATATGCAATATATATGCCTTAGGGAGACATATGCAATATATGTGCCTTAGGGAGACATATGCAATATATATACCTTAAGGAGACCGTATATATTTACAAGTATGGATAATTTCAACCTTAGGGAACCCAAGTTATTTTCTTAACAAAAGATACTGATTTCACCAAAAAATATTTTGCATTATAAGATATTGAGAGTTTTAGACGTTATGTATAGAAACAAATAATTCTTACACTATAATATTTTATATATACCATTGCCTCTTCATCTTTCCCTTTCTCTTTTCCTGGTCACATTCTTTTTACAGCATAACATGTAATATTATTGTTTTGGCTTGGGTCTATTGAAGTAGTAATATATAGTAAACTTTAATTTAAGATTAAAACTTTAAAGCTTTAATGAAAGGTATCATTTATTAATGACTACTTTTAATTATAAAATACATAAGTCAATTATCACAGCAAAATATGGACTTTGCCATTATAAATATATGGAGGCGGGGGTATCATTTAGTGAGCTCGTCGCTCACAGTACCTCTAGTTTTATGAAACGTATAAGCTGAACTTCTCTATCATCGATATCGTAGAAACTGGTCATGTTTATGTCGAATTAATTTTGAAGTCGAAATTGCTTATTAGTAAAGTATTTTACCTTCTTTTTTATCTTGAGTTCTTGTGGTTTTCGAAGTTTCTTTTATAGGTTTCATCGATGTAGAAATCAAGTTTTGACTCAAGAACATGTTTTTTTCTTTAAGACGAAAGTTTATGTTTATAACATGTTGACACTCCATAAATTTATTTTTGGAAATAATTGACTTGCACTTGTAGATCTCATTTAATTTTCTATAATTGGGCAACATCTGTATTTAGAGCTGAATATGATGGGAAAACTGACAAAACTTTAAAAGTATGATACCAAATTACTTTGAGAAGAATAAAATTATAAAATACGAATTTGGAAATCTTGAATAAATAGAGTTACATGGATTTCAACCAATTTTACGGACATAAAGATGCTCCATTAGCCTATAAAACAAGTATATACTGACAAAACGTCAGAGATACTCAAGCTGTAGAAAGTCAACTAGGTGTCATTAATATCCAAAAATTGTATATTCCATCTTCTTTTGATTAAAGTACATGTACATGAAACAAAATACGTATATTGAATTTAATTAGAGTTGATATAACCAATCGTACATGTACTACTTTTTAAGATGAATTTTTGCTTAATCAAGTTCATCGATCACAATTTAATACACATCAGTCTAAAAAATGGATTGGGGGGCTCCAAAAATTCCACGTGACTACTGATTCATCTCAGAGGCGTAGCAAGTAGCAACAGCCCCCCCCCCAAACTTTTTACCGCAACCTTACTTATAGCATAGGAAATGTTAATTGAAAGTCTAGTCCCCCCTCCACTATTAGTGATGTACAAAAAAAACTAATGAAAATTGGTACTAAAAGTAATTGACATTGTGAAAAATTGCATATGGATGTGCAGTGTTTTTTCTTTTTTCTTGTCAACTTTTTCAGGTAAGTAAAAAAAAAATTTCTCAGGTTGCCCCCCCCCCCACTTTCAAAAACGATGCTACGTGCCTGAGTATACAGACTTTTTCAAGATAAGCTTCATTTTTGTTTCTAGAAAAATTTTAATCTACAAAAATAATAGCTTTTCGTGTATTTTGACTAAGTAAATCTATGACCTAGCATCGTTTTAGATAACACAAGCCTCTCTGATTAAAAAAATTATTCTCCAGACAATTGGCAATTTACGACTTCGAATAGAAATTTTACTTTCCTCTGATTTAAAACAAACTTAGTCGTCTCCACTAATCCCAAAGGGTAAAAATGGTTTTATTTATACATGTATATAAAATAATCCTTAAACTTTGCAGCTTTAACAGGTCGAGGAAACTATTTTTCGTGACGTCAGAATAAAACATGGTAAATGAGATACTCTCGTGACTGACAAATTGACCAATCCGCTGAATGAGTTGGCTTACTACACAACATACTACATTTGGAAAATGCCAGTTTTTTTTTCAATCGCTCTCGAAAAGACATGATGCATCTTTTCAAGCATTTTTCATGTTTTACACAAAGGTTACATCGTTATCTACTAATTCCATGCTCACATTTACAAACAATTTACTAACAACGGTAATATTGTGACTTTCTCCGCTCCGCTGAATGTCTATTTGTGGACAACGGCATGTACGTATTCGGTGAATAAAATTTCACGTGCATTCCATGCTCTTCTACAACCGACTCAGAGATGTACTTACGTAGTGCCACGTATAAGACTTCAGATGGTCATTTGACAGTAAAGAATGGTGTAGAGATGCTTTAGTGTAAAATTCTATCATTGATACTTGTTGAAACGCCGTTCAAGCGCCTATGCTCCTTCGAAAAAAATATGAACATGGAACTGACAATCTGCTTGACAGAAAACACATCCCAGCAGCTGTACTTAATTCAACAAAACTTTACAGACTGCGAGGTTCACGTAGATCTTATTTGGACAGGGTGCTGCGCGTTTTTTTTTTAAAATATATATCAATGTATGTAGTGAGATTTAAAAAGTAAAATTGTGAAGAATAAATGTCATACAGCAATACACTCTGTTTTAGAATGTATGAGCCATTGCATTAGAGCAGGCGTATGTGGTAAAAATATGAATATCAAGTAAAAAACAAACATTTTTATTACCTGTTAAGAGTTTGTGAGAGGTATTGCAACGTACTGTTTGCTAATGTGAGCAAGTAACATCTTATTTATTAGGTATTCTTTCTATTTTTGACCAAAAAATTAAAAATAGAAATGAGTTGACTCTCCGACAGGCTTTTGAAATCATGTCGTAAATTGACCTGAACCACGCGTTTGAAGTAAATTGTAAACAGGTAGTAGACCAGCATGCTTTGCGGCTCATACACTGGATTGGACAATTGTTTGTTGTGAGCACCTCTGTGCGCAATAATAACAATATCCATAAAAGGCAGTTTCCTCGATCTGTTTAACAGGGTTTCACCTCAGTCCCCAAACGTCCCACGTATTCCTTAAAGCCGCTTGGTCTGATTCCAATCGCTAAAAATACGTATTCAATTTTCTTCATGAAAAATAATTGTCCATTAATTGTTTCAACTTTTGTCAAATTATATCCCCATTGAAAGTCCTTTTCTTTTAAAAGATATCAAAATTCAAAAGTTAAAAAAAATAATTTTTGTTAGGTCACACAAAAAAATAATCCTATGTTGATTATTGTTGATATTGCGTGAAATCACCTTCGAAAAATTAAATTTATCGCTTACATGTTTATCTCATGAAGAACACACCCGAGCATTTTTTTCACAACAAAGTACATATTTTACCTTTACACGGATAATATTTTAGCTCCTTAAAAAATCATTTAAAATATCTGATTTTCCTTTATTCTTTAAATATGCATATTAATATAAAAATTACTATGGATTATACGGTATTCAATCAATTTCTTAATTTTGAAAAGATGTATTATGACCAAGGCTTCTAATAATAGAGAAGAAAATACTCGGGTTCGAATTATCTTCATTATTGGATATACAATGTATCCGATAAACTTATTTTTTTTCAAAGAATGGGTGGACTTAACGCCCTATTTTGGATCTTTTTGCGACTCCTCTTACAATCTGTATATGAAGTGAATCCAAAATAAATTATGTGCAATTAAAAGAGCAACATATACTTGGTTATATTAGGTGGAACATTTGTGCCAAATCAATGCCCTGTTTTCGTGTATCAAAATTTAAGCAACGATACTTGAGTGTCGTCTTCCGGAATTCGACATGTACCCGGAGTGGTTTTTATGTCACACAATCAATATTTATAGGAGGCGGGGCTATCGATCGGTGTCATTGTTGACATCTCTCTCTCTATCCCTCTCTCTTTCCAAAAATTCGAATACGTGTTTAGCATTCTACAGCGATGTCAATATGAAATTATTTTAAAAATGTGATGACACGCAAAATTAGAATAATTTTTAATTTTCCAAACTCTGAAAACGGCAACAAAACACGCTCAAAGACATGATTTAGATCGAGGTCAGGGTAAAGAATACAATGTAACTGTTTTCACGAGTACACTCGCAGGTGGACATCACGTGACGAATTGTAATATTTAAGAGGTCAATCGAAGACATTTCAATGGAAGTGAGAAGTTTGTTTTGAACATGTTTTTGGTTAAATTAAGTATGAGCACACTTTTGTCGGCTCTTCTCCTTTTAATATAACATTATTTTGTTCAATATACAACTACAGTTTTCTTAAGAACAGCCGACAAACATGTGCTGACTATGTATTCAGACGATGAAAAACGCGTGACCCTGATTATCTATTGATATTCAAGAAATCTTCAGGCACCATCCCTTCGATATTTATTTAGTTTACCTCGAAAAGAGTGTTTTAAATTCACAACCGTACCATGAATACATGGTTAAGATATAGGAGGTTTATATGATGGGAAAAAATAAACATTTTTTAAAACTTAAATTTACGGTATTTTTTCTGGCCAGTTAAGTCCACCCATTCTTTCACGAAGTGGTATAAGAGGAGTTGTGGATAAGAGATGGGTACCCTAAAGCGTAACAGACGGACGGACGGACGTACAAACAGACAAACATACCCATTACAGTATACCCACTTTTCAATCGAGGTTATAACATTAGTAGGGATGTATACGTAGCTGCTGGCACGAAAAAGATCCCCGAGTGCCGGCAAAGTATAGAATCTGTAAATTCTCGAGAGGAACATTAAACAACAATCAATCAATCGAATGCATCCAAATAGTAATGAAATTGCATAGTATTGTGGAATAAATCATTATTTAGATTAAAGAATCACTTCATTATAAATAGGGATCTGACCTATAGGAACGGGCTTGGTTTTCTTCTCTACAAAAAGCTTGTCGATTTCCGTTCCGATTAATGACTTTAGGCCGAATACATTTAACAATTTGTTTTTTCTTAAATCTTTATTTCAGTGAGTAGAGGTAGGAAGAACCCTTTTCATTGATTTTCTGAGTTTGTTATCTCCAAATGTAATAATTGATATTTGTCTTCACTTCTCATTGAGTTTAATGGCATAATGGTAATGTCTACTGTCTCTGAAATTCTATTCTTTATGTCTACGCTATTTATCCGTGGATATAATAAAAATGTCATCAATGTGTGCAAATTATATAGGCCTAAATGAAATGTGAGGGAGTACAGTTACTGATATATGTAACCAAAATCAATGTGATTAAATTCTAAGGAATGTATACAATTGAAATTCGACGCAGCTCAATGCTGTCAAGAATATCTGTATCAAATAACACAGAGTGAGTTACTCTTGTCCTCGGAGAAAGCGTGCTTATACCGAGGTGTGTTCCGCCTGACTGACAACTGTACATTTGATTGTTACGATTTGACATTTCTTTGATTTTTCTTGTGTCAAGAATGGGCATACATAAACGATAGATAATTGAAGGAAATACACAAGTCTATTATAAAAAATTAATTTGTATTTAAAAAGGCAAATTTTAAACTTGAAAGTGTGGTGCCAGGTGGATTCGAAGCCGCGAATTTAAAATGAAGCATTCCACGGAGTAAAACCAACTAATAATCCGTCTATGAATATAACATGTCGAAATTTTGAGCAGATTTTCAAAATCAGGTTTCCTTATTTTTGTAGGTTTTTTTTGGGAATTTCGACCCTAGGGCAGGGGTGCCCCTAAAAAATCCTATTTTAAATCCTTTCTTATATCACAAACTATCAAAATATCACAATTTTATTTAGAGGCAGGCCTGCCCTGAAGGACTTCAAGGCCAAAATTCATGCAAATATCAACGCTTTAACGGACAAAATGGTGTTTCAGTCAACTTTGAAGGTTTATTGTAAAGTTGTAAATAATAAATTTAAGGTAAAAATACAAATTTGGAAAATTTAGACATATGTACTGTAGAAAACAACAAATAAAGCTTAATTATTCGTTGTCACTTTTTCCGGGAAATTGTTCTCTCCTATAGGTCAATTCTTTTGTTAAAGTGAATACATCCTTGACATGGTGATTCGTATTAAAACTATTTAACTAAAACAAAACGTTCAAGTTTCAATAAGGTTTAATAAATGTGTAATTTATCAATTGCAAACAAAACACTGAAGTCCTTCATCCACATCATGAAGCTCACATTCAATATTTTTTCCACAAAGTGTCTGATGTTAATATATATAAATGTCATTTTGTACAATGTTCAATCTCAATTACAAAACCTTAAGTTCAACAAGATCATAACCAATATACTGGACAAAGCAAGCCATTCCATTTTTCCCCTATGTTTAAGTGTCTGAAAACGGATTTTCCTTAAGGTTTCGCTTTTTAAACAAACAGCCAATGAAAATGAAGACAAACAAATATATGCAACACTTTTCACTCTTTTTGGATCGCGGTTCAATTTTTTTAAAGCAGTGTTCGAAAATAATAATTCAAATAAATAGTATTTTTATATTTTTTTTCAAAGCGAATTTAATTCTGAAAGATTCTATATTCCTATACTTTATTTTATCTTATTATCATTTTAGGGTTTTTGATTTTAGGGTGTAAACTAAACTTAGGGAGAAATTGGAATGTGCTAACATTATTATTTCCCTAGGAAGTTCTCCACTTCGTGTTTTCATCTCATCATGTAACACTAACCATAATCTTGCCTCTACAGACGTTAAAAAACATACAATTTCAATGATCCATTTGTTTCAACAACAAAAAAATTTAAAAAAACAAACAAACAAACAAATAACAACAACAGAAAGACCTCGTCGATCAATTTAGGTCACTTAATTATTTTCAAGAGCAGCTATATAACAATCACCAAACATGAAAATCCGTATGTAGAGTGTGCAATAAAAATTCTCAACAGTAACAGTGGTTCTTCATAAGCATGAAAAGTCTCAAGTAACAAGCGTAATTAAGTAAAAATTACATTTAAAAAAAAGATAATTATGTTCGTTACAAGAAGTTAAAAAAAAATTAGATACTGGTAGTCAACTCATTTTGAGAAAACATCTCATCATATCAAATCCATCACAACATTGTAGATATTTACCACCTTTCACTCGAAAATAACTGAATAAGATAGTTATTTAAAACTTTTAACAATCAAATGCTCCTATCTTTAAAAAGGTTAGACATAATATCCACCTGTGTTGAGAATTGGTGGGGCAAACTAGTAATAAAAACATTTATGTAACCCTAGTGATCTGGCTAGTAATAAAAACATTTAATTCAACAATTAAGAGTCCAAACTTTGTATAAGGAACATGTCTGTAGATACTTAGAGTGATAAAAGATCGATAATGTAACATAAAGGGTGTTAGGAAAGTTCGTTCCACATTTTTCTTTCATTTTCAAAAGGAAATAAAATGAGAAGATAATTACACTTTGTGATATTTTATGTTTACTTAGTGCATTTTTGCTACTGATAACGTTTTAACTGTATTTTGTAGAAATGATAAGGGGATAGCAGGTTTTCAAACAGATGATGTCTATTCAGAAAATTTATAGGTGAAACATATTTGTGACATATATTAGCAGTGTACGAAAATAATAATTCAAATAAAATAGTATTTCATTTTTTTTTCAAAGCTAATTTAATTCTGAGATATTCTATATTCCTATACTATACTATTTCATTTTACTAATATTTTTTGTTGAGCTTTTTCCCTGATATAGAAAGATAGGGTTTTTTATTTTATTTATTTTATGTATTAAAACAGATTATGTCAATTCAGAAAAATTTGGGGTGAAGCATATTTTAGACTTATTAAGCACAAGGATCAAAACATCTTTTCAAAAACTGTGCAAAAATTATCAAATATGTGAAAAAATTCAAATTGACAAACTCATTCTTTTGAAAAGTAATCTACCATTCCTTCACTTACTCTCATCAGCTTTTACTGGTGCAAGATAAGCTATGACGTTACAAAAGTAAATATCCTTTATTTTCCCTCAAAGTTACCCTTTTACAACCCTCACATCATGAACTCGTGAAAAGAAACTGCATGAAAACACCTTGTCTACACATTTTTCCCGATTTTCATTTCTTTGATTTTTTTTGATGTTCTTGTCCGTGCGGTTTTCCTTTCGTTAAAAATCTTTGTTCTCAATTTCATAATTTTCTCTCTTTTGTTTAGGTCTTTGAGAGCCTCGATGTCTTTTTTTTCTAAGTATTCTTCTATTTCCTTCTTGCCTTCAAATGAAAAAAAAATTATTATAGTTTACAGCATACTGTAAAGTTTCACAATTCGTCACGATCTAGTTGACAGCTGCGCTCAAGGTATATTGTACACCACTACACAAGCTTTACGAATGGAATTTCCTTCTTATCCCTGATTGGGTGCTCATGTAACAGACTATATCCGTGTCAATTTTGATAGTTTAAGTTTACCAATCACCTGAATTGTTTAAGCTGGATGCATCCATAGAAAAAGATCCTGACGTGACATGAAACTTTACAGTTAGCTGCAAATTTTAATATAAGGAAATAGAAAGCCACAGATTTTATTAAAAAGACAATTTCGAAGGAATATAATTGACTGAAAAATATACTTGCTAGGTGCCCAAACCTATGTATATAATAATCTTTCATTCACTTATCGACATAGGACTTTGTAAAAGCTGCAACAATATGTAGCTTTTGAATATAAAAATCAAATAAATCTTACTCAAATGTCTTACACTGAGCAATTTTCATAATTGCTGATAATATATTCATGTGATCATTGGCAATAGAAAATTGTTGATCAATGAAAGACACTTACAACCTGGGAAATTGTTAAGTTTAAATCCAACTTACTGGGCAGATTCCCGATGTTCCTGTCATTGGGGGAAAAGATACATTTCGAAAAATGCTGTTTTAAGTGTTTTGTGTCCTCTGTAGACCATTTCACTGAAAAAAAATATAAAGATAAAGTTAATGCATAGCTCCAAAGGTTACAACT